>NC_042291.1:3650234-3852214 GCF_901000725.2 Takifugu rubripes | reverse complement strand
TCGTCAGTAAATAACACAATCAGCAAAGTGGTAGCTCCTTACCTGATATGTCCCATTTCCTGTGTGGCCAGTCTGATGAGGCGTGTCATGGGCGTGAGCCCTGTACCTGCTGCTAAAAGGTAAAGGTGTGTGACATCACGAAGGGGGCGGAGACTGAAGGCACCCTCGGGACCACTGACCGATAAACGGTCACCTAGATTATCAGTTGACAGGTCAGAACAAAACGAAAAAATCATTAATCAGTCAAATCTCTGACCAATTTCACAGCTTTGATAAAAACAAACCTTGTCATGTGACAAAGAGAACGATACTACAGATGTTGTGGTGTTTTCTTTTATGGCCTAATCTGAGACCGTTTGGGGTGCAGCCATTTTTGGCAGAAAACATAAAAAAACCATTTATAGCCTGGCAGGGCGCCATGCTAACGGTGCCATGTACACAAAAGCCAATCACCACTTTAAGCAACTCTTTGATCGGAAATCTGACAGAATTTGAAGCAGGAGCTAAGGTTCTAGCTGGAATACCAACTGGCCGTCAATTATAGGCACCTCCTGTCCTCTCCTGGAGCTTTTGAATACCTAGTTGACCTCATAAATCATAGAACAATTTACACTCAACTATCATTGTGCTCAGTTTAAAGACGGAGCAGTTTCTTGGTGTTATTATTAATAATGTGATTTGGGGTTAGTTGGCCATTTGGTATCATTCATCAGTAGCTTGTCCGCTTTCATAGGACTACAAACATGGCCGCTGCGGTAGCTGATTCATGCATTTGCCCCACTGATTTTTAAACATCTTTTCTAAACATTCACATTAGTCCAAAAACACCCTTTTGGTCTTGTTTTGTGACCTTAGAGCACCAGTTGACCGTTACCACATCTGTCCTCTTATTATTTTGAAGCAGAGGAATAGGCCTCCAATCTTTTGGCCCCTCAGGCTTTAAAAGAATTAGCACTGGCTGAAGTAGAGATTTGTGCCTCCTATGTTAAGCGTCGTGAGCAGCACCTACCGACGTGCAGATCGTTGAGGTATGAGCTGAACATGCCGTCTGGGTAAATTTTGACCATGAGGAAGAGGTCCGTCTCCTCTGAGGGATGCTGGGGGGCTGCAGTCAGGCTCTGATCTACAGGGGTGTACGGCCGCACCAGCTCAGCATCTGGATGTGGACAAGACGAGTTTAAATGGGAGGATTGCTGATTATTAAGAGGTTCTCGTTGTTAACGCTAAGCTAGGCTAAGCATGCATCTGTACAGGATGCGTGCCTGGCTGCTAACCTTTAACGACAGCCTTGAGGTAGACATGTGTTCCAACAGGCACATGCCTGATGGTGCCGGGAGGAAGTTTGACCCTGAAGATCAGCGTGTTGTGGTTCACTTCAGTCTTGGACACTAACACGCCTTGACAGTAATGCGGAGCTATGAAAAACAGGTGCGGGAAGCAGCAATACAAAATATTAATCCAGACAACAATGTCCAGTTCAGAGACACAAAAACAGCCCATGTGGAGCGCACGCTGGTCCTTCCTGACACAAAGCCTGGATGACAGGATGAATTTTCCATGGAAATAGCATGTGAAACACTCATTAGATTAAATTAGGAGCATCTGTGGAAGAGAGCGGACACGCCACACAACTGTCAATTATTGTCTCATTACACGTGATGGGGCAGAAACATCACATTTGGTTCACATCGCAGTTGTCAGATCATCCTCTGGTCCTGAGACCCACCTCGCTCTTTCTTCAGTACAAATGTATTATGAAATTCCAGCGGTTGTCCCAGATTTGTCCATTTTGTTTTTCCTTTCTTGCGTAGGCTGACCTGGATCTTTCCCACAGAGAAGGCTGTGTGCACTGTTGCAGAAAGAAACAAAAAGCAGCAGCTAGAAAAGGGGCCGTTTCTTTTTCCACAGTGGTTCTCATGTTCTCTTACCTGCAACGTTTCCCTCGACCTCATCAGCAAGTCCTGAAAGAACAGATTTAACCCTTATTTGTGCTACAATGATGTATCAAACATACAGAAACATGTTCTCTGCCACAATAGAAGATATGACGACATGAACAGGGAGAGAGAGCCGTGGAACCTCTAATTTTATGAACCAACTCTGGGTCATTTATTGAGTAAGAGTTTAGAAAGAGGAAAGATGGACTTGCCTCAGGCCACAAGGGTCTGCTGTTGGAAATGTGTGGAGCAGAAACAAGCTCGACACACAACAGGCGATGTAAAGTGAGGAGGCCTTAATTCAGTAATTAAGTGAATTGATTAATTTAGTTCTGTATGCAGACACAATGATTATTACATTCCCTTTTCTCCAGCTGTATTCATTGATGCTGTCAGGTGGTGTTCGACTACAGAGGTCTGAATCTGTCAGCCAAAACAGGTGGAATGATCTAACATTATATTTTAATGTTCAATCACAACAGCTGAATATGTAGAAGAAAAGCCAAGTGTCCACTCACGTAAATGGATCATGTAGGACATTTTCCCCAGCAACGCTTCGAGTCGGAGAACGCCAGCTTCAAGGTCAACACTGGTGCAACCTGCACTGGGAATCTGACAGGACGGAAGGACAGATACGTGCAATCAATTATAGTCAGCAACAAGTGCCTTAAAATACTTACACATCATGTCTCCCATTACATTTGCCATAAAACCAACATCTCACCATGACATACTGTAAAAGTAACTGGACGCATCACTGGAAACCCATCTACCTTTGTGTTACCTATGTGTCTGATACAAATGAATTAAATAATAAACCATTTTCAGTAATACCAGATGTTGCCTGTGGGGGGAGCCCTATCCTTAACCCCTGCTGCAAGGTTTCTAGGCATAGGCTGTTTCCGAAACCACACACTCGTTTCCTATTCACTACTCACTAAATGGGGGACATGGATTGAGTGAACTACGTAGCGCACTCAATTTGAAGTTAGTATTCGGACAACGGCTTTGACGCTTTAGTATGAAATGTGAAACAAACAGCGGACAATACATACATTTGTAAGTCATCTCTCCTTGTTTACCCGCCATTGATAGATTGTCACATGATACCGTAAAGGCTGATGGGATATATTTTCCGAGTTAGGGTGCATTGGTTGTACACTACTTTTCGCAGTGCATTGTGGGATACATTGAATGCACTATATAGGGTACAGCGATGCTCACTAACATTTCGGACACTATTTCAAAATGGCGTCCACACTATTGAGTGCACTATGTAGGGTATAGGGGGTGGTTTCGGAAACAGCCATAGTGTAAACGTGTATGAGGTATAAGTGTATGTAGCCTCAGAGTTCTGTTTTCCTGCAGCCTGTGGATGCAGGGACACACGACAGGAGATTACCTTCCTCTTGGCATAGACAACCAGATGAACTGAGACGTCGGTCTGGAACCAGTCATACCTAGGCAGACAGCAGAGGTTGCTCATGAAGAGCATAAATATACTGTCCTATCATCTTTGACTGCAGTCCTACCGCGGCCGGGCGTCTCTGTCTGCAGGTGGAGCCACTGAGGTGGGTGGTGCTAGCGGCCTCATCGATGACGGAGGAGTAACAGCTGAGAAGAAAAACAAATGAATGACCTGAAGAAAAGACTTGCTGATACACAGTTTCAGTGCTGACTTCACATTCATTATAATTATTAATACCAAAGCAGATGAATTACATGGAAAAGCTCACATCCAGCTTTTCCTTGAGACATTTTTTATGGAGCAGATAACTGGAGCTGAGCTCTCAACAGTGTGAGCATTTCTGGTGTCTTGACACCTCTTGTGTCCAGACAAAAGCAGATGTTGGCAAATGTCAGCCTGACTAGAACTGCGGTTGCAGGTTGGGTTTGGGAGATGGCCACTAATTTAAGAACACAGTTGAGTGAAAGACAAGAGATATTTTTATGGAGAGCAAAATATTTGATGGTTAAAAGTTTAAGCTTAGTTGTTCTGGAATAATACTCCTGTCTCTTTATATTTCTGTAAAAAAAAATTTCATTTTTGTTTGTTGAGTCAGTGTTTATGCTGCTCGGCTAAAGTGTGCTTTGAGTTTTGGCTCCCTTGAGTTTGACACCCCGGCCTACGTCATGATGAAGCTGCAGTATGGCAACGGAAGGGCTGTCCCGGTGGAAGCAGGACAGAGCTAACGCTAAACAACAACTACCACCGGCTTCAGAAAGGCAGCTTGTGTTTACGGTCGTTAAAACTGTTTGTCATTGTTAAAGTTACTTTTCAAAGGAAGATTTGTGTTCTTTTGTGCTAGCGTAGCTTGACGGGGCTCTGCTAGCCTCCACACACCAAGTGTATCAGGTGTGTTTCCTCCTCAGTCGGATCCATCCGATGCCATTAAAGGCTGCTTAAATCAAGATTGTGGACTGGGCTTGATTCACGTTGACATTGTCTGGATTTTATCCACAACTTCAGCACTTACAGCTAATTAAGCATTATCAGGTAAACACTAAACAACTGGACATGCATCAGACACCAATAACTCCTGTCATCCATACGATGACTCCAAAATTTAGAAATGAAAAGAAAATCGTTTATTCTTAGTGTGTTTACCTTTTGTGGTTGTAGCCATCCTGCCGACTAGACACTCCTTCAGCATAGACTCATAGTTTACCCAGCGATGCACCTGTGCACACACAGCATCACCATAGCAACACTGTTTAAACTCATGATGCCCATCTCCACATGAAGGACAAACCAAAAACGGAGACTGACTAAACCTGGACCTTCCGTACCTGGTCAAAGAGGTCAGTGCCATCTATCCCAGCGGCTTTCATCAGCTCATCCTCTCCCCCGGGGTGATAGTCCATGTAAGGGGTCACATTGTAAACCAGACCTGAGAACAGAGCATAAACCTTTAGGTGTCACCTTCACACACCAGCTGCTGACAGAATGTGAGAGGAGCCCCCATTATCACCCATAGGACGTGAAGACAAGAGCTAGATAGGAGCGTGTCCAGCTCTGCTGGCTCTGACCACCAGTCAGGTGCCTGAATACCACACAGAGCTTGTTGTGGCAAACTACACACACACACACACATGCAAGCAGACTCACCTCGGATGCAAGTCCAGCAGTCATCTCTGTTGTTGTGTTTCCTTAGTTCTTCCTGGCTCACTTCAATCAGACGTCCTCGGAGTCCAGTCAGATCTTTTCCACTTTTGGAGAACCGAATCCAATCCATGAGACTGTGGCCAGGCTTCAGGGCCACCTAAACAGGCAGGACCAGAAACAGGTGACAGTTATTCTGCAAACTCTGGGGCGGCAGGACCTTCTAGAGGTACAGATCACAGCTTGAAACATCTGTGTTTTTTTGATAATCACAAATATTACAGGTCCTCCTCCCCCCAAGAGTTGCGTGGCTGTTATTTCCTCCCTCTCGTACGTCATCATTACACTTTAAGGTGAAGCCAGAACACAGAGGTGAACGGTGGGCAGCAGGAGGATGGACTGGTGTGGGATGGCCAATGTGGGAAGATCATAACAGGTGACATTTGACTACATTGTCTAGTTTATTTCTCCAGTGATTAGGCTGCGAAGATAAGGAGTAGTTCTAAAACTTTAAAGAGACTTTATTGGCAAGTAATGTGTCTGTGTCTTAATTTCGTGCCAGAAAATGAGCTTTGTGTTGATCCTAACAGTTTCACAGAGTTATGAGGCAACATTTTCCGTCGGTGGTTGAGAGGTCACATGCACACTGCAGGTGAGCCAAACTGATCATTCAAGCAGCGAACTGATCCATCCCCACTAGATTCTGGTGCGGTGGGAAAGGGGTGTGACGTCACTCAACTCCCAACCCGATCAAAGTTCATTCATACAGATAATATAACAGATCTTCTGACTGTTTCGGTCAGTCGTGGCATTGTTCTGCTGTTACCTTGCTCCTCCCGGACTGTCCAGACGGCGAGACTCGCTGCTGGGAGCTCGGAGACGGGAACGACTGGGTCGGGATGTTCAACATGTTCCCAGCGTTTCCAAAGCAACTCCAATTCCAAAGAAGTCCTATTAAAACGACACAGGGGCACCAATGTGGAATGGGAGGACAGTTCCGCACTCACATCAGGTTGCCGGAGTTGTCAGAACACCTTCCTTCCTGGTTCAAACACATCTCTGGGTTGAGCAACGCAGTTTAGCTAAAGGGCTAGGCTAAGCTAGGCTAACGGGAAAACGGCGTTAATTGCCATTGACCTGAGAATAATTAGTCAGTAAGCGGACGTAGTGCCGCATTCATAATATTATGTTTCCTTTTCAGGCACTTAAAAACAGGGATACTACAATTTTTGTCAACGAAGCCTCAGCTATCGTTCTGTTACTATATAAAGACTACAACACTGTCGCTTTGACAGAACATCACCAAAACGTCATCAAGTTGCGACGCCAAAATAGATCGTTTCGCTGCCGTCTACTTTACTTAACAATTTTATTCATGAAAAAGGCTTCGACGCTTATTGTTACTGTTTTCTCACTATACGTGATATGTACACCAATAACTGACTATTATATTATTATTTTTGAGATGGGGCAGGTCATATTTTAACTAGAATAAAAGGTCAGAATGCAGGCACTTCTAATACAATTCTACTCCAAACTAACTTCACAGCAATTTTACGGTGCTTTAAACAGAGTTTAATCAAGGGCATTAACACGTATAATTAAAGATACTAATAACCTACTTGAAAGAAGTAGCTGAATAAGGACAAGTAACAGATGGACTTTGCTGATTGCTGCTGGAGGAGCTCTGACTGTCATCACTGTCCATCTTCTTCTGGATCTGTCCAATTTTTCCACTGACATGATCGAATTCAGTACAGCGTAGGTACAATACAACCAACTAGAAGGGTACCTTTAAGAGGCTAATCTGCTAATAGGATTTACGCCATAGTCTGTGAATGTCCACCTGCTTGCAGCAGAGAGAGATGTTGAATCTTCCACTGGCTGGCATTCATTGCACAGGTTATAAAAAAAGTTAATTCTAACCTCAGAGGGCTTACATGTGCCTCTTCCTGAGCCGAGCTTCCATCAAGAGTTACCCTCAGTCATCAGGCAGTGTCAAATAAATGATTCATTTAGATTTATACCTTCTAGTCTGCGTGATATTCAATATCAGGAGGTTCTAAAAGACTAAATGTTTTAAACACCCTTAGTTTCTCTTGAAAGAAAACCACGCCAATCAGGAAGTACCCACATCACATGGAAGTGGGGGGACGCCAGAGAAGTAAGTGCTAGGCTTTAAATTAAGCTGTCTAAATTGGCTGTTCCAACCATCAGCTGATGGTGGCTACAATCTGGGAGACTGTTTCGACAACAAAACTCCAAATCAATCACTTAGAAATGTTCCCCAGATATATGTTCCAGTTGGTTAAATGTTCTTTCAGAAGAAATCACAGATGGAATATGCACATGTACAGTGGTGGATCTTTGTAACAGCATTAGACCGCTGCAGGCCACCCCAGACTCCCATATGCCAAACCTCCACCGGCATGTGGACTGTGACAATCTTTCTACCACATACAGTACTGGATGGACAGCTCAAACCATCTAAAGGTCCTGTTCACAACCACAACACCATTTAAGCCCAGTTTGCAAGGTCTGGTTTATGCTCTCCTCTCCCAAATTGTGGCGAGGGCAGTCATGAGCTTGGCGACAACTGGGTCTTTAGGTGTGATCACCTTGAAGACCGTCAGTGACCTCAGTCGAACATGTTTCTGGCAGTTTTAAAAAAACCCCCGTCAGCCATGCTGGAGTGCCCCCTGCTTTGGGGCCACCATGGTTCATATTCCAGTTCAAGCCACTTTTATTTGCATAGCACATTTCCAACACAAGCGTTACAAGTGCTGCACAAATTATTCGCAAAACACTTAATAAACCATATCAAACCAACTCCCCGACCATCTTGGATCCTCTGCATGCATACAGGAAAAACTAGTCCACAGATGGCGCCATATCCACCCTTTTCTCACTTTATTCCCTGATTCGTTTGGAGGCCAATAAGGAGGCTGAATTTAGCTCAGCTGCTAGAGAAGCTGCGGCTGTTAGAAGTGCCTGGAGCTCGTTCTGGACTTCTCATTCAGACAAGGGAGACTGCCTTACAACTCCAGTCACAATGATTCAATTTACGTGATGCCAAGCTTGTAGGGATGAGGTGAAGAACCTAAAGATCTAGAGATAGAAATGATTATTGCCTTTACAAAGACTGAGGCCAACTACAAGTCAGCTTGTTCCAGGAAATCGAGTTGAGAGTGAAGAACTTCCCACATATTCTGTGGGACTTACTCCGGAGGGCTCATGAATGAGGCGGGAGCTTGTCCTGCTTATTGTCCTCAGGTGGTAGCAGAGACCAACAATTTACTTTCACTAGAACATCGACTGAATCCTAATTTATTGATCAGTTGATCAAGTTTTTAAACTTAATTTGAATGGTTCAAATTATTTGCATTATGGCTCTTCTTCTTCTTCTTTCCCACCCTCATTGTCTCTTCCGCCACCTCGTTCCCTCAAGATGCAGCAGGGGAGAAACATCACTATTATTTCAAACCATTTGCCAGATCAATTACCAGCTAATCCCACATTTGGCCTGATGAGTCACGCACCTCATTCGGCCACACGCTGAGGGGCATCTAGGAGGGCCCCTTCATATATACTGGGGACAGCAGACCCCACTATAGTGGGCTACTACAACCAGAGGTTGGGGGTGGGTGTTCCTCCAGTATTGAGGGAGATGACAAACTGGCAAAAAGTGAAATCACAGGATGTAATGAGTGAGGCCTAGCTCATGATGTTTAAAGGGTGTTTTTTGTAAAACTTGTCTATCATATTTTTCTGGTGGTTCCAAACAAAATTCTTACAGTCCCAACACGGAAAACATGGATGGTTTTAGAGTTCCATGACTGTATGCTTAACTGGGCTCTTCCACCCTCCTGGAGATTACCATCAACAGTTCAGGGACTCATTTTTAGTTACTTTTCTCCTGTGTAACACACACACAGACACACACACACCCTCACAATAATCTGCTGCTGCTAGAACCAACTGTGCCCCAGCTGTAACACTTCCTGTATATGAGTTCCCTTTGGCCCATTTTCCAGTTATTTGGACACTTTTATTAGAGCTTGATTGCAACGTGCTTCTGAGACTATACCAGTCATATTCCCTGTAACACTTTCATTCAATCAACCCAAAAGAAGGTTCCAGCTCGCCTCAGGTAATGATAGTGGTGGCATCCTACTGTGGGGATTCTTCTTAGAAAGCAGGTTCTGGAAGAGCCGGGAAAAGTTCAAGGGTCAAATGATTCCTGAGGATGGCCTTCAGGCTCCAGACCATCAAAAGGGTGGAATATGGGTGTTCCATCAAATAAAAGTACTAAGGATCTAGTGAAAATTTCAAAATAAACAATTGATTGTCACCACAGAACATGTTCTTGGAGTTGTAGGGCCAAAGGTCACCCCTCAGTCCAACACAGAATTATATGTGTGGATTTAAAAATGGGTGTGTGAACCCAGCCCACTTGTCAGCTGACAGAGCCAAATGCCAGTCCAGTTGTCCTCAGACTAGTAGGTTCCCCTATCCCGTTTGTCACCCTTCCATGTTTTTGTATGCCAGTTGGACCATCTGTTGCCTGGGACACCAGTGGAACCATTGCAACACAAACGTCTGGTTTTTAAAAGAAAACCTACTTGATCTTAATGTCCATCTGTTCGGATCCTCACTGATTGTTGTGCTTGTTTGATCACATCAGAATGAGGACAGGACCAGCACAGGTTTCCTCCACAGGGTCAGCTGACCAACTGGCACATGCAGTTACCATGGAGACCTAAAAGACATATAAGGAGGGGCTTGAAATACAAATATTATTCTACGATGTGCTGCGAAGGTTCTGATCAAGGAAATTCATTAAAAACACACTCACACTCTCACACGATTACACACACTCACCCCCCACACACACAACCGACACACACGTGCACACACAGGCGACACCCACAGACACACACTCACACTATACGCACACACACACACACAACACACACACACAAGACACACACACATTATAGCACAAAAACACACGCATACACAAACCCACACTCCACAAACACACACTCATACAAACACACATAAATACATGCACATGCACAAAAAATACACAAACACACTCACATTAATATTCAAAGATAATCTTGGATCGGGATAAGAGATCAATGAGCAGTGATCTTTATTCTCTGGTCATAGATAGATTAGAATAGTTTAATAAACCTTGACCCCTCAGTTGGGTCTGATATGATCAGCTCCTTAGAGAAACCCCCTGAAGGACGAAAGAAGTGACCCAGTAGTCTGGACCCCTGTAGTCTGGTCCTGTAGTCTGGTCCCTGTAGGCTGAGACCCTGTAGTCTGGACCCTGTAGTCTGGACCCTGTAGTCCAGAAGAACCTAAAGATCTAGAGATAGAAATGATTATTGCCTTTACAAAGACTGAGCCAACTACAAGTCAGCTGTTCCAGGAAAATCGAGTTAGAGTCCCTGTAGTCTGGACCCTGTAGTCTGGACCCTGTAGGCTGAGACCCTGTAGGCCTGAGACCCTGTAGTCTGGACCCTGTAGGCTGAGACCCTGATATCTGGACATCTTAGTCTGGACCATGTAGTCTGAGACCCTGTAGTCTGGACCCTGTTGAGAGCCTGTAGTCTGAGACCGTGTACTGTAGTCCATGTGTCGTTGCTGGACATGTAGGCACTTCCTTGTTGTTGTCTGCATGTCCTAAGAGAAGATCTCACATTTTAAAATGTAAAGAAACTACAACTAATTCATTTCTAACCTCAGATTTTATGCTGGTTGTCCTCCACACCTGAAATCCAGTATCTGGATAATGTCTGGTGGAAGAAGGCAGCAGAAAACCCAGCAAATTACTCTAATCTGTGGTGTGTTTGTGCTTGTGGCGTGTTGGTGCTCGTGTGTGTGTTTGTGCAGCTTTATTCCTACAGCAGCTGGTTTTTCCTGGTTTGGTGTTAAGAGTTGTGATAACAGTGAGGCCCATGTTCACCAGCACGTGGTGAAATGTCTCACCTTTCCAAGGTAAATATGTACTCTCCCACACTTGGCTATCAGTGGTGAGATAAAGGGGGATAAAGAGGGAGCGATAATGAGCTGGGGGGTAAACAGTGGTTGAAAGAGCTGACAGTGTGAGCACAGCTGAGAGTGTTTAAATCTGCTGTTGTTGGGCCTCACAGTTGGAGCTGATTTCACTCACGTGCTGCAACAACAGGATGGTTTTAATGTCACTTTATATCAACAACACCATAAATCAGAAATCAGATCATTACACAGCTTAAATGTGGGGGTCCTTCACCACCATCTGTGTTCTCACCTGTGTCTGGCCGTTTTGTTTCAAATCCTTCGACCTCTCTGGAGCTTCAGCTGAAGGACCAAACGCTGCAGGGCTTAAACATCATGAAGAAACATCTGTCTATTCGGGCTTTGGGCTCTGACTGGTCGGCAAATAGCGGCGAATGGCGAAAATGGCAGCTCCTCCCCAGCAACACCACCGCCGGACGGGCCAGAACCAACCTGGCTGAAGTGCAGTCATCTCATCATCATCATCATGAACTTTGCTGCTCAGCCTCTTCCTGGGAAAGCTTGTACATGATAAGCAGAGCTACAACTTTGGCTTGACTCAGAGGTGTCCAGTCTGGCCCCCAGCTCTGGCCCCAGCTCTGGCCCCACCTGGGGCCCAGTGTGCAGCTGGAGCTGTACCTTTGCAGGCCTGTGCAGGTTATGATATCAGACCAGACCACATGAAAGGTGTCACGAAAATTAAAAGATGTTCAGGAGACAAAGTTGAAGGATTCCTAATAAAGGATTCCTAATTTGTTAGAGTGAGAAGATCTGTTTCAGCCACTCGTTTTGAGCCACGGCCACTTGTTTTCAACCACAGGTGATTTCTTTAAGACAACCTTCTTTGACGACCCTATTGGAACACATTTATCTAGAGGGTGTCGGTTCAGAACCAGCTGATCACGGGTCGACTGATTCATTCATCTTCCTAACTTTTCCCCGAGCACCAATGTGTTTACCCGTAGAAGCCTTCCGTTCACCTGGGAGTCATGGGAAACATTGTTACTGCCTTGAAACTCAATGGGCAATAGATAAATGCCAGGACTTAGCCCCGCCCCCGGGTCCTCGGCCTCTGTGGATGCAGGGGTGGGGTGCCTCGGACACCTGATGCTGGGTTTCTTCATGATACTAGAGGATCAGGGACAGGCTGAACCCCTTTTTGATTGAAAGCTACATTGAGCTACATGACCCGAGTTGAGTCACTTTGGATCTCCAAACACAGACAGCTTATTTATTTACATTTCCTTGGAGATTGATTCCATTTGTATTATATTAAATGAAATAAACCACAGGGACGTGATACAGTAGCTCTAGTCTGTTGGGGACTGGGATGAGAAGTGGAGGGGTTGTCGGTTCAATGTGTTCCGTGAGAAGGGGAGGTGCCAGAACAACTTCAGAGTACTGGCAAGGTACCCTGAAGCAAGGTACTGATCCCACAAATGCTCACAGAGGGCCCTGCATTGAACTCATCCAGGGGGGACCTGCCCTCACTCACATGTGCCCCCTGATCCTGAGAGGGAGGTCAAGAAAACGAAATAAAATAAAACGCTATCAAGTTTCCTTCCTTCCTTTAACACAGTCCCTGTTTAACATGCATTACTTTGTGTGTATACTGTATAGATGTGTGTGTGTGTGGGGGGGGGGGGGGGGGGGGGGTGAACACTGTGGCAGCATCAGTCCTGCTGCGGCACCCATTAGGGTTTAACACTGATGGTGCCAACACACAACCAGCCATCTGGCATCAACCCCACCTCTTCAGACACCTCTGCGTCAACACACACACACACACACACACACACACACACACACACACACACATCTCGCCTCCACAAACACTCGTGCACAGTGAAGCCTTGTTTTACATCTCTCCTAGTCTCGGGTGGTGCAGGATTGATGTCTGATTAGGTCGGGTCACTCATCCAGATGGACCCCTGTTCAGCCAACCACCCGACTCCACACATGACCTCTGACCACCTGCATGGTTGCCTGGAAACCTGTGCTGTGGGAGATGAGGAGAGTGATGTGGAGAGTCCAACCATGAGGGGGTGGGAGGAGGTGGGAGTGTGGGTGTGTGGTTTGGTATTCTGGGCCCATGAATAGGGCTGGAGGTGCTGGTGGAGGACTCAGTGTCTTCCGTCCTCAACTGTTCCTTCTGTTCTCCAGACAGATGGTTCACAACACAAATCTTGTTGAAGTTCAGACAGAGTCCCTCAGAAATACAGCAGAGAAAAGAGATGAATGAATCCATCACCCCTTTGACCCTCTGCACAGGGGTTTGATCCATCCCTTCATCTATCTATCTATCTATCTATCTATCTATCTATCTATCTATCTATCTATCTATCTATCTATCTATCTATCTATCTATCTATCTATCTATCTATCTATCTATCTATCTATCTATCTATCTATCTATCCTCCATGGATGGATGATCTTTAGTTATGTTGTGTGACGGAACAAACAGGTTTGAGGGCGTCATGGTAACAGGATGTGTGTAGCGGGCTGTAAATTGTTGTAAATGAGAGTATTTGGAGAACCACAGCGGTTGTTGTGGTGTGTCCCAGCCTGCATCACTCCTCCTCCTCTGCATGAGGAAGAATGATGACTTTCACATGTGTAGAGCTGATCTGCTCCAAAACCTTCTGACAGTAATCACACTCAAATATTCCAGGCCAGTAACCACTTATCATATGTGATCAATTACAGCCCCCAAACACTTGCCCCCACCCCCAACAGCCCCACGTCTCCACATCCACTGTTGGCCCACACGTGGCGTCTCTGAATGATCCAAATTAGTTTTCCTTCAATTTCAGGTTGAGATTTTAAAAACATCCCTAGAAAAAGTTGAGAAACATTGTTTCCTTGTTGCACACGTCAGCGGATAAGAGGAGCTATGGGTGGTGTTGACGACAGCCTCCTCGGTAAATACTGAAGTTAGCCAAGCAGACCAATCTCCCAGCATGCACTGGGCCCATGCTCATCTATCCAGATGGAGAGCTTTGCTGGGAGTTATTTGGCAAACAGCTCTCATATGTCTGCTATGTTGCCAAACCAGACAGATACGTGCCGGCGCCAACACCGGCGCCAACGCCAGCGACTGACATCCTGCAGAGATCTGAACACAATTCCTCTTATTCCAGTCAACAAAAATCCATTCGACCAAAATTATTGCTTCGTCGGATGCAAGTAGACACATATTCCCTCTCTCTCCCAGTATAACCAGTCATTTATCCTCTCTCCCAGTATAACCAGTCATCTACCCTCTCTGTCCCAGTATAACCAGTCATCTACTCTCTCTGTCCCAGTATAACCAGTCATTGACCCACTCTGTCCAGGTATAACCAGTCATTTACCCTCTCTGTCCAGGTATAACCAGTCATCTACCCTCTCTGTCCCAGTATAACCAGTCATCTACCCTCTCTGTCCAGGTATAACCAGTCATCTACCCTCTCTGTCCCAGTATAACCAGTCATCTACCCTCTCTGTCCCAGTATAACCAGTCATCTACCTCTCTGTCCAGGTATAACCAGTCATCTACCCTCTCTGTCCAGTATAACCAGTCATTACCTCTCTGTCCCAGTATAACCAGTCATCTACTCTCTCTGTCCAAGTATAACCAGTCATCTACCCTCTCTGTCCCAGTATAACCAGTCATCTACTCTCTGTCCCAGTATAACCAGTCATCTACCCTCTCTGTCCCAGTATAACCACTCATTTACCCTCATCTGTCCCAGTATAACCAGTCATCTACCCTCTCTGTTCCAGGTATAACCAGTCATCTACCCTCTCTGTCCAGTATAACCAGTCATCTACCCTCTCTGTCCAAGTATAACCAGTCATCTACCCTCTCTGTCCCAGTATAACCAGTCCATCTACTCTCTCTGTCCCAGTATACCAGTCATTGACCCACTCTGTCCAGTATAACCAGTCATCTACCCTCTCTGTTCCCAGTATAACCATCATCTACCCTCTCTGTCCAAGTATAACCAGTCATCTACCCTCTCTGTCCCAGTATAACCAGTCATCTACTCTCTCTGTCCCAGTATAACCAGTGCAATGATGCTATCGGCTGTATATATGAACTGGTTATTATGATTGTCTCAGTTTTCACTCAAATGCGGTGGAATCTTGTTTCCTTTTTGTCGTGGACACACTGGTTTAACTGGTTTAAAGCAGGCATCAGTGGGTCTGGGACTGACACATCTGAGCTCCTGGATGTTCCTGCCAAGGTTGAAATCTCCATTGCTAATCTGAACTTGCATAAGTGCTTATAAAGGTGGTTTATTGTTTTTTCTACTGAAGAGTAAAGCAAAGCTGAGTGAATTCCTGGGTAAATATAAACTTTGCTTAAGTTCTTACGGCTGTTTTCTCTCTCCCATATGGTGGCCAAAGGCACAAAGCCTGGGCAGGAATAGCAAGCAGCCCAGCTAAGCCCCCTGGTCCCCCCTGGTCTCCCCGGTCCCCCCTCCCCCACAGACAAAGACTCTTCAGTCACCCTCAGCAGGGGCAGTTCTTGGGCTCAGCGCTGGAGAAGTTGTTGGTTAGTTTTGCTCCAAGCAGCACAAACAGGAATGTGAGTCCATAATGTACCAAAACAAATATAAATTCAATATTTCGTTTTATCCTCTTGATTCCAGTAATTTTGATTAAACCCGTAAAAACCAAACCTCCAAAATCAAACTTCACCAGTCTCCAGAAGACGTCTCCATCAACATCCATCCACTGGCCTACCAGTAACAGCACTGACTCCACCATCAGGTTTCTCACAGTACAGATGCAAAAGCACGTGACCCCGTGAAGGAGATGAGCACAGTGTGGTTTTAGTGGACCCAGGGAGGCCCCAGCTGATGTGGAGCACCTGCAGAGGCCCCTCCGGCTGCAGGACTCCATCGGTGAAGTCACTACCGCCTCTGCTCGGGGGAGGGGCCTCTGCGTGAGTGTGTGTGTTGAGCTTCTCCGTCTGTTCCTCTGCACTATAATTAGCGTGTTAATGTTAGCATTGATTACCGGACTAATCCCATCTCAGAGTCTGCAATTGATCCTTGTGACAATCAGCACTTAAAGCTGAGACGCTCAATAGCACCTGCACGACTGGCTCTCTCACCGCTTAATTAGCTCAAATAGCCAAACATTTTCCCTCTCAACACTCTGATCAATGCAGGGAGTGCCACCTGAATCCTGATGACTTTCTTACCCCCCACACGCACTGGGTCTCCAGGCTGATTCAAATTAATTTATTAAAGATTCCTTTTTTGGCCTCTTCAGCTTTACGTGTAATAATGTTTAGAGGGATCAGATCACGGAGGGGACACTTCCCTTTGAGACGCAACACAATTCTCCCCATTCTCACTAGCGAAACATCCCATAAGCTGCATCTTTGGCTGTGGCGAAACATTTGTGGATTCTCTATTTCAGGCTACAAGGACAGAAAGAGAAGATTCAGAATCCGTCTTCCTTCACAGTGGAAGTATTAGCTGCTGTTCTGTAACGTGGTGGAACACGTGCATCTAAAGGCCCTTCACCCTCCTCCTCCTCCTCCTATGTAGTCATCCAACATAAACTTCATTAATTCAGAGGCGCAATAACATCCAACAGTGCTGGTAGGTGAAATATGTAGAGGGATCAACCCCAGGACATGGAGATGATGAGCACCAGCTCTAGAATGATGGTCTTCCACATACAGACAAGCAACACACACACGGACATTTAATCTAAACTCTCATCTGAGATGCAGCAGATTAGTTTGTGACCCTTAGGACAAAAGGTGTGTCTTGTTTATTTGTTGGCACTGGATGATTCCCAGTTTTCCTGTCTGACATCTCATAAATAGCGCGAGGATCTATTTGGTATGTGTGAGTCTGGTACAGGGCAGCATGTGACAAAAAATACATGCGGTCAAAGATTTGGGACTCTGTAAGAGATGACGGAAACGTCGTGTTTGCGTCTGAGTAAAAGTGTCTTACACCGTAAAAAAAAACAAACGCTGATCCCAGTAAGCCAGACACTGAACTGACTTCCTGTGGTTCTGCTGTTGGCCTGCTTCCTGTGAGGCTCGTCTAAAGGCCAGCTGGTGTCCCGTGGCAGCTGAGGACCGTAAATCACTGAATTCCTTTGGCCGCGCCGTCGTTCACTGTGTCAGCCATGCAATAAAGATGTGGAGAAGCTGAAGGTCACAGTGTGGAGACTCCAGGGCTGCCCTTGTCCACTCTGGTCCACCCTGGTCCACTCTGGTCCACCCTGGTCCACCCTGGTCCACCCAGCTGAAAATTCTACTCTCTCTGTGATGTTCATTACCTGTGGTATTGGAAGGCTAACGGCATATTTAGAAGATGATGACAGAACCAGAGCTCTCGTTCATGATTCAGGACTCTGCTAAGGTGTTGGACAGGTCTTCATGTCTGACTTGTGTGCCTGGAGCCTCATTGGTGAGAAGGTGTCCCCCCACACCGTGCCAGGATGGTGGAGCTCATTTACTGCTCTTTAGTTACGTGTCGCCGGGCATTTTTCAAAAGGTTCCGCGATTTAAATCACCGTCTCTGGTCGGCCATGGAGCCACGTGCACGGCGTCCTCTTGTCCGTGTGAAAGAGCCAATTGTCGTGGCACACCTGCCTGGGCTCTGTCACAACTGCGGCAGCAGAACACAATCCTGAGCAGGATTTGCTCTTAATCCACTTCCTGCTTGTTCCTGCATTATTCTCATGTCACGGTGAAATGTAGCCCTGCTCCTACGTGTACGCCTACAAGGGTCAACATGTATCACACATGTCAGACATGCGTGTGCAGTCGCAGAGGACGAGGGGGACCATAATGTCCGCTAATGTGTGAGAATGCAGAGGTCAAAGGTCAGGCTTATGTTAGAGCAAGTCCAGATCCCCGATTCCAAAGGAATGAAAGTAAGATATTAAAACCATCTTCAAAGCATCATTGGGGGTGTTTTACAGAGATGATTTTATTAGCCTAGAAGTTGGTTTATTATACTTGTTACAATCAGGACATCATAATCATTTGATGACACAGAAAATGAAAAAGATTGTCAGTCTTTCCGTCTGTCTGTCTGCCTGTCTGTCTGTCTGTCTGTCTGTCTGTCTGTCTGTCAGTGGACAGTTCTGGATCTGGGGTCAGAGGTCAGGGTCAGAGGTTACAAGGATCAGTCCATGTTTGGATAACTGCATTGTCAAGACTTCGATCCATCTGAGCCCTACGGTTAAGGGACAAACCTCTTCTGTCCAGCCTTGTGTGCACAGCCATTTTAGGTCCATAATGGAGATAAGTCTTATCTTATAAGGTCCTTTCTGGGACCATGTGGAAGTGACACTGATCCAGGAGACTTTCGGGTCAGTTGAGCCTTTCTCTGGCTTTCAACCTGTGTGGATGCAGCAGCAGGAACAGCAAGCAAGCAGTGCAGCAGCAGAGCAGCAAGTAGCAGCAGAGCAGGCAGCAGCAGCAACAGCAGCCGCAGCAGCAGCAACAGCAGCAGCAGCAGATAAGCAGCAGGAACAGCAGCAGCAGAGCAGCAAGCAGCAGCAGCAGAGCAGCAGCAGGAACAGCAGCAGCAGAGCAGCAGCAGTAGCAGCAGAGCAGCAGCAGGAACAGCAGCAGCAGAGCCAGCAGGCAGCAGCAGAGCAGCAGCAGCAGGAACAGCAGCAGCAGATAAGCAGCAGGAACAGCAGCAGCAGTAGCAGCAGCAGCAGAGCAGCAGCAGGATCAACAGCAGAGGAGCAGAAGCAGCAGCAGCAGCAACAGCAGCAGCAGCAGAGCAGCAGTTGAGCAGCAGCAGCAACAGCAGAGCAGCAGTTGAGCAGCAGCGCAACAGCAGCAGCAGCAGCAGCTGCAGGAGCAGCAGCTGAGCAGCAGCAGCAACAGCAGCAGCAGCAACAGCAGCAGAGCATCAGCAGCAGAGCAGCACAGCAGCAGCAGCAGCAGAGCATCAGCAGCAGAGCAGCATCAGCAGCAGAGCATCAGCAGCAGAGCAGCAGCAGCAGCAGAGCAGCAGCAGCAGAGCAGCAGCAACAGCAGAGCAGCAGCAACAGCAGAGCAGCAGCAGCAGCAGCAGCAGCAGCATGATAAAAGCATGAAGGCTCATTCACAGAAAGTATTTCCATCAGTTCAATGAAACCTTGAACATGTTGGTGTCTGGGGAGGATCAGCTGACTGAGAACAGCACCATCTTTGATGGACTCTTCAGACTTGTCTGAGCCCGGGGGCTTGTTCTGTGTGACAGGCTAACGCTGGTGATAAAAGTGAAGGTGGAGATTTCCCTTTCAAAGGTCCTTTGAAGGGGAACAAAGCCTTGAGGTTGTCGTGGAGATTACCCTGTCAGAGCGTGACTGGCCACCCAGGACGGCTGCAGACTGGATGAAGATGTCACAGCGGCCACAAACATGCACTTTGTTGCCAGCCTGCAGACTGGACAACATGGGAATGTCTGAGGGTGGATTATCCACCACACAGGATCTGTTGAGTGGGATCAGTGTAGATGGGAAGAGATGATCCACAGGCAGAAAACAAATACAAGTGCTGAAGCGACATGTGGCCACAGTGACAGTAAATCTCAAGGAGACAGACGCCAGACATGGACAACATCTCCGCATGGCTGGTCTGGTTTAACAGCAGTCATCTAACAATAACAACAGACAGAATGTTTGAGTTGGTGCTGCCAAGGTCCATATCTACGAAATAAGGTGTCAAACAACGTCACCAATAAAGACTGGTGATGAGTGTCCATGTCCTCCTGTCCAAAAGAAGAAAGAGATCGTCCAATTCTTCTTCTCCCTGAACCATTACCTGGGAAAAAGAGTCAGTTTAAAAAGCTCCTGGATTCAGAGGGTGACGCTGAATCAGTGGAGACCAGACAGCTGTCGGCTGCAGCTCAGAAGACATGTAGGAAAAAAGATATAACGTGTGGGACAGTCTGACCCAGGGGAGTGTACACGGTGTCCACATTACCATGTGTCCTCAAGCCAACATCAATAACCGCATTTGAAGAGGGCTGCGACTTTAATATCTGCGAGCACTAATATCTGCTGTGGGAGGGGAGGGGAGGAGAGGAGAGGAGAGGAGGAGAGGAGAGGAGAGGAGAGGAGAGGAGAGGAGAGGGGAGAGGGGGAGGGGAGGGGGAGGGGAGAGGAGAGAGAGGAGAGGAGGAGAGGAGGAGGAGGAGAGGAGAGGAGAGGAGAGAGAGGGGAGGGGGGGGGGGGAGAGGGGAGAGGAGAGGAGAGGAGAGGAGAGGAGAGGAGAGGAGAGGAGGAGAGGAGGAGAGGAGGGAGAGGAGGAGGGAGAGAGAGGAGAGGAGAGGAGAGGAGAGGGAGAGAGGAGAGGAGAGAGAGGAGAGGAGAGGAGAGGAGGAGAGAGGAGAGGAGAGGAACACTGATTGTTGCTTTCGGGTGATGGTCCTAGAGCCACACAGCGCCCCCATCAGCCCGGTCATGGCGCTGCTGCAGACACTCAGTCTGCCACCATGAACCAGGTGCTTCCTCTCTGCATGGCAGCACTGAAGTGGTTGAACTAGGCCGTGATTAAAAGACGCTCTCCCTGAACAACATGATCCCCGTTCATCCTTGCAGCTGATCTCATGGACCCATGTCCGATCACCTCCCTCACAGCCAGGGCCACCTCCTCCATAGCGTACAAAGACCTGGCCCCTACTTTAATGCCATGTCCTCGCCACCATCAACCACCATGGCGTCACACATCCCTGAAATCTAAAAAACTCCACACACGACACCACCAACACTGGAATAAACTATAACATCATCAAACATTCACGAGCGCAATTCTCACAAAGAGAGACAGATATTTTTATTTTTCAAAAAGTCACTTTATTTTTGGTCATTTTTAGGGAAAACAATAACCATGACCAAAGAGACGAGGTGAACAACAACCTCAATCAATTCAGGAGACTTCCAAAGACCAGCTCTTCATCCTCCACCAAACACAGCTCATTTTTGAGGCACCATGTGCTCTTACACTCATCAACATTGTTTGTAGCCCTGTAAAAATAAAGTCAATTTTTATTCCAGCTTGGTCATCCAAGAGAAGATGTCTGGAGATCTCAGTCCAGAGATCCACCTATCATTTTTCTCCTGGTAACATAGATGGCCAGTTAGCCTGACCTCTGAGAAAGTTTAGCTGGTGGTACTTAGCCTTCTGCTTTCTTCTGTACCTGAAACCCAGAATTTGTGAGAAGGTTTCGCCAAACAGGCAGAACGTGCTGACCGAGCAAAAAGAACAGCACAGAGAGGCGACCACACTCAGAGAAACAGTGGACCACCATCTCTCTGTGGTCACAGAATGGACACTCAGCGCTGACGTTTGGGCTGATCGTTGATAAAACACGTTGACAGCGATGGCCCCATGTAGGTTCCTCCATTGTAAGTCCCCCGCCCCTCCGGGTTTAGAGGTGGCTTGTACAGGAACCTCCACTCTGGCCTCTGAGTCCCTGTGAGGGCCAGTCAAGTTCTTGATGGGGTGTCGACCTGGCCTGCCAGCCAGCCCTTTAACCAGTATACTATACAGGTTTTTTTTCTGAGGAGGCACTTAAGTTGACAGGATACTCAATTTTCCAAACAGCTTCTTCTCAGGATTGGCTGGTCTCCATCCTCACAGAACTCAACTATCAGTGCCAACTCACAGGTTGCCAGGCAATGTGTCTGTTCTCCCAGTAGTTGGTTCAGGACCCTCACTGACCTCTCACCAACATGTCCAGCCAACGCTGCCTGCATCATCCAATAGGGGGCCACACATGTTCACCAACTGCCCCAGTGTGATGACACCAGCCTCACACATTTTCTGCTCCAGTTGTGGTCTGACCTCCCACTTGAATCGGGTCCCGTGGATCATCGGCTCCTCTGGAAGCCAGAACACGGAGCCACAGTGGGTCCGTCTTTCTTGCTCAGACACTCTCTATACTTTCAAATTCTTGGAAGTTGTCCATTTTAAAATACCTAGATCCACAAGGAACATGGATGCTGCCATAATCCAGGGTCCACCACAGTGCCTAAACAGCGTGAGTCACAGGTCTCAGACTAGGTCTGGGGGGCCACACAGCAGCCTCCATAAAAACTGGAGGCTGAACGTTGCTCCTCTGTTGTTCAGATGAACCCAGCAAAGTTCTCCTTTGGCAGAAAAAGGATCATCCATCGTATCGAGGGCAGGTGGTCCCAGAAGAGACAAACCACGACCACCTGTATCCCGGACAGCAGGTTTGGGGTGTTCCTCGCATAGCAGGCCGTGCCACAAGATAGATGATACCAGATCATTTGTGACTAAAACCCGGCTTTTAAAAGACACCTTCGGCAGAAGCCACCCCTGCAATGTTGTCAGAGATCAACCAGTTTGTCTGATCCTCATGGATAACCCTCTCCATCACCTCTCATAGCCGAGTTGCCAACACCCTGGACAGCACCTTGTAACCAGTGCACAGTAAGGACACTGGCGCCAGTTTATGTCCTGTCTGTGAAAACTGCAGAAAGCCCTTCAACGCCTGGAGCATTCCCACCTGCCAGGGTTAGGACAACAAGGGCGCGTCCAGCTTCCTATTGTGTTCATCACTCACCTGGGTTAGATCTTTTAGAAAGGACAGCTCCACCTCACGTTCCTCCCGGCATTCTATCCTGTACAGATCCTTGTTGAAATCCACAGCCCACTGGTGAATCTCAGTAGCCTGCAGGGAGTGCACCATCCTGCCCGGTTTTACGCTCCAGACCAAAGACAAAGTAAGAGGGAGCGTCCATCTGAGAAATATGTTGGAACATTGAGAGTACCAGAGCACCTCGAGCAGCCACACCCATCAGGTCAGATAAAGTTGATGATTTATTTTTCAGAACCTGAATCTTTTATCTGCCTCCAATGGATTCTGTCAGAAGTTGGAGCTCCACCACTCCTCTCACATGGACCTGGCCATGTCCCTACTAACAGTGAGAGCGTGCTGTAAACAGAACTGTTGAATGTGGCTTTTCCCACATCCTACCACTGCTGGATGGAGCAGTAACTACATGGTTTCACCACAGAGCTTTAAGGGCTTCTTCAAAACCTTATCATGCAGTAACTGGGTGTTAAAAATGCCAAAATGCACTTTTACAGTTAGTTTTATTTTTATTTTTTTACAAAAACAACACTCACAATAGAGTGATCAATGAAGCCAACCTGGCTGATTGACACACTTTTAACTATAGTTCCATGGTGCCAGAGACAGCTGGTTCCCCCTGGAGTGGGTCCAGGTGAATTGCCTCTGCCCGGATGGAAATACCTCCACACGTCACATAAATCACAGGCTTGCACTAAATTCGTGAAGGTGGGTTTGGATGCGGCGTGAGGGTCTAGATGGGGGTTGGACTGGAACCAACCAAAGGGAGCTGGCTGAGGCTCCGTGACTTCTTCATGAAGTACTTGGTAGATAGTGCAGTTAAGACTGCACCTAAAAACAGGGTTTTTGTTGTTTGTTTGGTGGACGTGTGGTGAGTTGGCCGAAGTGTACTGCTGCCACAGTTAATGTTGGGGAAAGCATTTCCATTTGGAAAGTTTTCATTTCTCCTGTGATATCTTCTCTGTTTTTCTCTGGTTTCTAACAAAAACAACATTTTACCCCGAGGACAGTTTACATCTCGAGGTAAGTCAGGAACACTCTTGGCTCTCAGCCCTTCCAGACATCTCAGCACATTCTGAAAGGATCTGGAATTGTGGGGGTCAGGCTCTGAGTTCCTGTGAAGACTCAGGTTTGGAGCAGATAAAGTATGAAGCTGAATCAACTGTAACTGTTCATGGCCAGAAGCCTCCAACCTTCAGAAAAGCTGAGAGAGCAACCATCTGGCCAATCAAACCTCCTCCCAGCTCTTTGCTGTTCATCCTCATCTATCCACTGAGCTCTGAGACATCGTGAATGACTTGAGGTGAGGTTCCTGTCTGATCACCTGATCTCAGCATGTCTTCAATCATCTGTGAAGGCTGGAGCCTGGCTGATGTATGCTGACATGGTGAAACAAGAGCAGAGAGGTGTGTTCAGTGAGAGTAGACCCACAGAGCCAGTCTACTTCCTTTACCTGAAGGATGTTGAGTCCATACCAATATATTGGTGTAGTTTTGGGGTTTCTGTCATTCTTCAGAGGAGTTTGCTCAGAAAGTACCGTGCTTGTGAACCTGTGTGCTGACTGTGGCCTGAAGCTCCGCCCCCAAACACCTTCACACCGACCTGTTCTGACCAATGATGCTGGTGAGTGAAACATCCCTGACCTCAGACTCCGGCAGACCAACGGTTCTCACAGGAGCTGAGCAGATGCTGTGTTAGATCTCAGCTGGTCACGTGACGTTACAGGTGACATTTGCAGAACATTTCTCCATCACTGCCGCACCGGAGCCCATGACATCATCAGAACAGCAGATCACCTGTGTGGTGTGTATCTGTCGACAGATGCCCGGCGTCAGCCTGCATCTTCTGCACATTTGTGCTGTTGAACCTTTTTCCCAGTGGGCCCTGCGGCTCCTCTGTGTTGATTACAGCGACATTCTCTGACATTTGAGCAGAAGGATGCTGACAACCAGGAGGAGCTGCTGCTCCAGCAGCTCAGATGATCCCAGACACGAGGAGAGTCCTGCTGGGACCACCAGCAGCAGCACTCCAGTTTACAGACACCTGCAGAGAAAAGGCATCACACGCACGCACGCACGCACGCACGCACGCACGCACGCACGCACGCACGCACGCACACACACACACACACACATGAACCATGTACACACTATGTTCTGTGTACATATTTTCATCCTATGCAAGTTTGCAAGCTTCAGACGTGTTAACTTTCTCCATGAGCTCCTTTAACAACAGCTGCAGTCTAACTTCCTGTTGTGCTGTTTGTGGTTTAAACTGGTTCTGTGAGCAGCTGTGTCAGCAGATTTGAGCCTGATCTGATGCCGGCACTGTGGAGAGAACACTGCAGATGTAGCCAACAAAAGTATCAACAGATCCAGATCCTCCATGGAGGAGTGTGGCGCTCACAGCTGAGGATGTCAACAACCGGAGGCGTCCTCCATAGACACTTTACGGGATTCTTGTTTGTGCACAAAAGCAACTCGAGGCCAATGAGCAGCTTCACCAGGGGAAAAGATGCAACGTCGCCACAAATGATTCAGCACTTTATGTTTCTGAGTCTTCAACAACTAGGAAGGAGATCTTGATCACCTGTGTTTTTAACACCACTGCACCTGTGAAGCTCATGTAAAGCTAGCTGCTAACCTGCTGCTGACCCTGGTGCCCTTCCCTCCTGTCACACTGTTAATAGCAGTTTCTGGTGTCTTAGCAACACGTTGGTGCCTAATGGGTGAAGTTGCCTGTTGACTGAGTAAAAAACGCTGTAGAGGAAGGAAGCTCCTGAACGATGAGCTCAAGCGAGGAATAACCTCACGGGTTAAAAAGGTTTTTAATTCAGAGGTAATCGGTGAAGAGTGGCGAGGAGAGTCCGTCTCCATACCCGCAGAGACCATGTGAGCAAACATGAGGCGTCTCAACCGACCCTACAGATTCTGTTGCATGGCTTCATCGCTGTGCAAGTTTAGCCAGTACAGACAGAAAAAAGGTGTCGCCACAGACCACCAACGCAGCCAGCATTGCTAACTTACCAGGCTCATCTACAAAGAAATACTATTACATTTCTGAAGCCTCTGTTATCTTCTATTAGCCTCTGTTAGCTTCTATTAGCCTCTGTTAGCTTCTTTTTCCTTCTGTTTCCTTTTGATAGCCTCCGTTAGCACTGTCTGGTTGATTTCATGCTGTGGACGTTTAGGTTACTGTGACAAACGTACACGATTCTCCACAAGTCGACGTCGGCATTAATCAATTGATTTTGCTGTTCTTTTTTTTTAAGGTTTTTGTGCTCATCGAAACTTGAAAAATAATTTGATTTGTCTTTTTTTTAATTTCTTCTGTCAGAAACACATACAGAGTCTCAGAGATTCATTCAAAAGTCAGAAACATTTAATAAATACAGTTTCTGCCCGTGTGCTTCACGACTCCTCCCCTTATTTACAGAAGTCCATAAATAATTTCCAAAGATGGAGCACGCCACAGGCTTAAACATGAAGAAATCCAAACATAAATATAAGTTTATACTGTTGAGAAGCAAAAAAGGGAAAAAAGAAACCAAAGTGAGGATGTGAGCAAACATGGTGACACATTTGAATAAAGTTACAGCTTTGATCACATCAGCGTGATGGTGAAAAGCGACGTTCCTGCTGCTCCTTCTGTCGACCACCTTCCCTCTGCTATCAAAGAGAAAGTCCTCCGTCAACCTCCCTCCATCTTCTTCAACGATAATATTTGATGAGTTTGCATATTAGCTGCTGAGTGTTATTCCTCTGTGTCCGTTTCAGGTCCCAACACACAGAAAGTGTGTTGTAGTGCAAAGGTGTGAAGCACAGCATCACTTCAACAACGTGGTCTCCCACACAAAAAAACTTCTGTTTCCAGGACAAATACAGGACGGAGCTCACGGAGACACAACGCATGTGTAGCGTTAGCTCCCGTTGGTGATGATTACCGATGCGCCTTTGTGTCCGGGGGTCTGCTCCGTAGGTACGTGAAGGTGAGGGCTGATGCCGTAGCTGGGGTCGTCGGTGGCTGAGGCGCAGTAACCTCGCAGGTTCTCTGGGTCAGACAAGTGCTCCAGGCTGTAGCCGGTCAGAGAAAAAGCCGCATGCTTGTCCAAGTATGGCCGCGGGTACGAGTGTGAAGAGTAAAGGACAGAAGTGGGGCTGGGGGATGCTGAGCACGCGGCTGGCCGGCCCAATGGGTGGTGCAGGGGCAAAGAGAGGGGGGGGCAAGGTCTGTGTGGGTGGTGGTCCTTGAGCTTGTGGAGGTGCTCAGACCCTTGGCTGCTGAGTTCGATTAGTGGGAGCGGACTGGGCACAGGGTGGTTACCTGATCCAAACCTGGACACAACATGGTCTGTGGTAGGGAACCCTGACAGTATTCAGAACTGAACCGGGAGGTCGAGACCTTGGGCAGCACCTCTGCAGGTCCTGCAGGCATGACTGCAACGCTCTTCTGTAGATGAAGTCGACCTTCCTCTTCTTTGATCGTCTGCTGGGTGGCTCCCATAAGAGTCTGGCTCTTGCTCGGCTGCTGTGGGCTGCAGAGGTACGGTTTCATCTGGTAGAGGTCCCCTGAGTCACTGGCAGAACCTCCATCTGGAGAACTGGCCATTCTGTCCTCATCCCAGTGGCCTGGACCTGCAGGACACACGAATCTGCGATGAGCCTGTCAGCACAAAACTATAACGTTACAGTTCTGAGACCAGTTCTCACCGTGGCAGCTGTGGGCCGCTGTCATGTGATTCTCCAAAGAACTCTTGGTCAAGGATATGATGGGCCGTGCTCCGCCCCACCATACCTCCCTGGTCATTGGAGGTGGCCCGAGGAAGTAGCGGCCGGCCTCACACCGGCCCCGCTCGCAGCCTTGACCCTGAGTGTGAGCACGGCCGCTGGTGGCGCCGTAGAGCTGCTCTCTGTACAGACTGTTGCAGAGCAACTGGGTGTCTGCGAACTGCCTGTAGGTGCAGGAACCATCCAGACTGTCACTGTGATCCAGCTGAGGGGAGGCCGAGTCCGTCAGGGGGCTGCTGCCCCACGAGCTGCCCTGGTCGGACTCTGATCGCTCCAGCTGGAAACTGGGATACTGGTGTCAACACAGAAACCGGATTAATGGTTCCTTTTTGTTGCAGTGAACAACACTGTTATTACTGTAGTTATAACACCACATGACTCGGTTGTAATAGAATTTAGTTCACTGCCAGATGAATCCAGGATTACATCATTATAACTGCAGTATTATTACAACTGTAATGCTACAGATTTACTGCCTGTTCAGGCACTCCTTTCTCCCTGTTGCCTCCCAGCAGGAGGCGCTGACCTGTGTGTAGGGTGAGAGTCTGGTCTTGGGTTTGGACCTGGATCCTCTCGACCTGGGAGTCAGGACTCCACCCCCAGCGTTGCTGTGGACCAGTGAGGTTTTGGACGTAGTCTGGTCCAGAGACAGCTGGAGGCCTTTATACTCCGTCTCCCTGAAGAAGCAAAACAAATGACTCCAGCTGAATGAAAATCAGGACAACTGTGTGGTCCCCGATTCTGCACCCGGTGGCAACTGTTGCAATGGCAGGAATTTGCTGTGTGTTGCGGGTGGTGGGGGGGGGTGATAGGGGTGGTGGTGGGGGTGATAGGGGTGGTGGGGGTGATAGGGGTGGTGGTGGGGGGGTGATATGGGTGGGGGGGTGGGTGTTGCAGGTGGTGGGGGTGATAGGGGTGGTGGGTGTTGCAGGTGGTGGGGGTGTTGGAGGTGGTGGGGGTGATAGGGGTGGTGGGGGGGTGGGATGGTGGGTATTGGAGGTGGTGGGGGTGATAGGGGTGGTGGGGGGGTGGGTGTTGGAGGTGGTGGGGTGGTAGGGGTGTGGACAACGGGATGCCTGTTTTAGTGAAAGATCCAGATCAACAAACAATTGACTAGAGTAAAACTAAGAAGAGCTGGAACATCTGAAAACCATCACGTCCACCTTCACCATCGCCCATGTTCGTTATCGTCCACCTTCTGTGGTTCACCAACGATGGAAGATCTCAGGAAATCTACTTACATCACTCTTCTCATGACTCATTTTTACTTTCCTACTTTAGTAGTAAAATGTTTAATTGAAAAATCTATAATTTATTGTTTGTATTGATGGTGGACTCACTGGTTCACACTGTTCCACACTGTTCCACACTGTTCCCAACCACCCTGTTCTCCGGTTCTTTAAACGAGCTGCTTTCACCATCGGCGCGAGGCTCCACCACCAGACGGAGGTGTGGCTCCCCTGACTGGTTTGTCTCATCGGCTCTACAGCGGCGTGTGTTCAACGTCACCAATAAGAAACCACGTGGCCACTCCCACGCAGGCAGGTGGGCTCCAAGTCCCGACCCCCATCTGGTTTCCCCGAAACCTGTTCGGGGTCAGGATACGCTGGAGGCCGCCGCAGAGGAACCAGCTGCCGCACGCTGTCACGCTCAGCAAACAGAGGGGGAGGAGCAGCACGGTGACGACAGAGGTCAGATTAACCTTTTCCATTAACCTCAGACCCCCCACACGCTGGTCATGTGATCCACGTCCTCTGACCAGTCACCCCATTTCTTGTCCGGTGGGGTGCCTCAAGGTCTCGACTCCGCCCCACCTTTCTTTAAAGGTGGGTGTTTGTGTAGCTTCTGCTCTCGATGACCAGGTTCTGACTGGTTTTAGTACCAGTTACTGCTGGGATGCTTCACATCTGCTTTATTCTTTTTATTTCTCTATTTAAGTTGTGATACTTTTGTAAATGATTTCACCTCAAGCTCTTTGGGCTCAGTGAGGATGGTGAAGAATGATGGAGGCTGAATTCTGCTTCTTTCTACCCTGATTCACTCCTGTTAAAGCTCACAGGAAGTGACATCTTGAATCCATGGCAGAGGCGTGTTTTTATGTCTCGTCTTTAGTAGCCAGACGTGTTTTGGATCAACGTTCTGGTGCCGAAGGGGCGGTTGGACTGGGTGGGTCGGCAGGAACTCACGTGAGAACATAGTTGACGCTGACGATGCAGTGAGGTCGGGATGAGCGGCTGTTGTGCACGATGGTGGCGTAACTCTGGACCCAGACCCAGCCGCCGTGCTTGGCCAGGAAGCGGTAGTACCTGGTGGTGACCTGACCCTTCAGCAACACTACCGGAGCAGAGAACCAGGGATGAAGAGGGAGGAAGAGGAGCACAACACTCAGTTATACGTTGTTTATGTTAATATCTCATCGTTACACTATTAACCATTTATTACCACTAATTCACAGTAATTTAACAGGTAAATAAAACAGTAATAAACATTAAACAACATCTGAACTATTCAAATTACTGATGGTTCATTTAGTTAAATAGAGCTGAAGCAGTTTATAACCACAAATTAGGGTGTGTGTGTGTGTGTGTGTGTGTGTGTGTGTGTGTGTGTGTGTGTGTGTGTAACATGGAGGGAGATAAAACAAACCTCACTCACACATGTGATGAGCAGAGCGAAGGTGGAAGGAGTCACAGCTGTGCACGTGATGATACAGAGTCTTGTCGATTAGATCCTGCGGCTCATATCCTGTCAGCTCTGCTACCCTGGACACACACACACACACACACACACACACACACACACACACACACACACACACACACACGCGGCCTTGGTGCACGTGTACGGCGTGAGCAGGACTCTGCAGTGTCGGCTGCTACCGTGCGTCCAGGAAGATGAGCTTCAGGTCCAGGCTGGCCCTGAACATGAACATGTTGCTGTGCAGCTTGATCTCGGTGACGGCGCTGGGCGGCAGCGAGTGGCCCACGGCCACCAGGCCCACGTTCTGGTAGCAGCCGTCAAAGGGGGACATGTCCAGGCTGTACTGACGGATCTTCAGGTAGCCGCTGCAGTGGATCACCTGGAACACAGACGGACACAGGAAGTAGGGCTGCAGGTGCGTCAGAGGTGGGCGGCGGTCTGGAACGGACCGGTGTGAGAGAAGGTCTTATCGTCACCTTGTAGCCTCCGCAGGTCAGACCCGCGTTCCTTTTGGCGAGGACACATTTCATCCTCACAAAGAAGGAGCGTTCCACCTCGTACTCTGCACAAGGGCGGAGACGGCAGATGTCAGCGGCGCCCGCTGCAGGCGCAGACGCGTGCCGGCAGTTACCGTGAAAGAAGTGGGAGTGACACGGCGGGTGGGCGGTCAGGACGGCCGTCATCTCGTCGTGGTCGGCGGGGTGGATGTACTCGTAGAGGCTGTTCCCCGTCAGCTCCACCTGTTGGACAGGACGAACAGCTGAGCGGCGCCGCAGGAACAGAGGGACAAAGGTGGAGAGGAAGGTCACCTGAGACAGTCCCAGGTGGACCGACGCCGTCTCTGAGATGTACATTATTTTACCATCCGGAGCAACGACAAAGATGAAGCCGTCTAACGTCTGGAAAAGACACACAAATACAGACACAAATGGATACACACATATACAGGCAAATACATACACACATATACACACACATATAGATACACACAAATATATACACACATATACACACACATATAGATACATGCAAATATATATACACACACAAATAGATACACATAAATACACACAACTACACACACAAATGGATACACACAAATATATATACGCACAAATAGATACAAACAAATATATACACACAACTACACACACAAATAGATACACAAAAATACACACAACTACACACACAAATATATACACAAAAATACACACAAATAGATACACAAATATATACACACATACACACACGTATAGATACACGTATACACATGCAAATATACACACACACAAATAGAGACACATAAATACACACATATACACACAAATTGATACACAGAAATAGATACACGCAAATTAAACACACAACTACACACAAATAGATAAACACAAAAATAGATACACATAAATACACAGAAATAGATAGACACAAATAGACACAAATAGATACACACAAATATATACACACAGAAATAGATACACACAAATACACACGCAAATATATACACACAAATATATAAACACAAATATACACAGACATATACATGCAAATATAGACAAATACAAACAAAATACATACACAAATACACACAAAAATATACACACATATACACACAAATATATAGACACATATATACACACAAATATATACACACATATACACGCAAATACACACAAATACAAACACAAATATATACACATTTATACACTTCCTGTGACCCTGAAAGGGTTAAGCAGTGAAGACACACAAATAGACACACAAATAGACACATATACTCATATACAACTGAAGAATAAAAACTAAAATGAATGAATGTCATACTACTGCTGATAATACTACTGCTACCACTAATAATAATAATAATAATAATAATAATAATAATTCGCGCTACCTGCAGCAGGTGAGATCCCAGATCCTGACCGACTCCGTCCGCGCGCCTGCCGCGACTCACGTGACCCCACGAGTCCCCGAGACCTGATCCACCAATCAGAGCAGAGATCAATCACTTTAAAACAGCTGAAAGAAAATGTGGTTTCATGAACAGTTGAACCCTTTTAATCATTATAATTGTTAGGTTCATTAAAAACTTTCAACTTTTAGACTTTTCAAAAACAAAATATTTCTGCAATATTTTGTAACTGTGTTGGTATTTTCACATTTCAGCAACTGATCAAAAAATGATGTCAGTTACGTGTGTGCGCGCGCTCCGTCTAAACTTTATTGAATCAATGTTTCCCTACAGAGAAATTAAAGATCGAAGCTCAGAGAACCATTGCATCAACCTCCTGATCAGCACTGATCCATCAGCGAATCTTAATTCTTATCAATATCTTGTCAGAATAATCGTCTTTTTTTTTAAATGATGAACGAATGTTTGAATCTTCAACAAGCTTCTAATAAAGAACACAGGAAATAATAATAAAGACACTAATAACAAAAGTGAGAGTTCGGTTATTAGCAAATAAACGACTTTGTATTTTCACTTTTTCAAGATTCATTTAATTGGGATTTTTCTAAATGTGTATTATTATTATTATTATTATTACCAATAGTAATAATAAACAAACGTTTGTTTATAAAGATGAGTCAATGCGATTCTTTTTTAATAAAAATGTTATGAATTATTGATGAATTCTATTATTTGATTTTATTAATATTTGTTGAAGCGTTTTACTATCCTTTTTCATTAATTGTCTTCAAACTCTGATCAATAGAGAATTTCTAATTATTATTATGATTTCAAAATCAACAAAAAAGTCTTTGTTTTTAATTTTAATGTTTCCTGCAGTAGATCATATTAATGCGCGCGACGCTGCCACGGTGTCAAGAAATAATAGTAATAATGATAGTAATAATAATAATAATAACATTATAGTAATAATAATAATAATAATAACATTATAGTAATTATAATAGTAGTAGTAGTAATAATAATAATAGTAGTAGTAATACAATAGTAGCATTTGTAGTAATAACAATGACAATAATAATAGTAATAATAATTACTTGTTTCGATCCTAAAACGAAATTTAGAATTCCCATTTTTAACTAATTCTTCTCAGAATTAAAAAAAAAATCACCATAAACTGGAAAAGACATAAAGGAAAACTATGGGATGAAAGGATCTGGAATGTTTCTTCTTGAAAAGGACGAAAGAAAAGACCTGGTTTATTTTATAGAGTGGTCCGCTCAGGCTGCAAATGTGCGGGCGTACTGGGCGTACTGGGCTGGCTGTAGTGGGCTCTGGGTCGGGGAGAGTGCCGACTGGTACCTTCAGGGAACAGGATCCGCATCCTCAGGTAGCTGCTGGTCAGCCGGATGATGGAGGCCTTGTCCAGCTGCGAGGTGATGGCGGACGGCAGCGGCAGCATCTTGGCCAGCTCATAAAACTCGCTGTTCTCCTTCTCCCGCCGCGTCCGGGCGGCGTTCTTGGACTTCTCCTTCATCCCGTCCCCTCCTCACTGGCCCGGAGTCACCGTCACCTCCGCGCTGCCATGGATCCAGGTGTTTCCAGGTGGACAGGCCGGGATCATTCCTGAATGAGCGCAGCCTCGGAGCCACCCTGCTGGTCCTGGTCCAGCAAGTCCGTCTGGTTCACCTTCAAATCCCAGTTTAGTCCGGAGATGTGAAGAGTTTGAAAGGAGTTTTCTAGTGAAGGCACCGTCCGCCGGCCTCCACACAAGCCCGGCTCAGGCTTCAGAGAGCGGCCGCCCTCTCAGGCCTCCGCTCCGGGGTGACTTTAAAGAAAGCAGCCTGTCCGGAACCGGCTGCCGTGTCTAAGCCCCGCCCACAGACAGAAGCTCTGCTCCTATTGGACCGACACTGCCCAACTCGCCTTCCTATTGGTCAGGCTTCGGAACGACCCGTGAGGGGATGAATTTAGATGGAATTATTAATATTCCCTGAAAATTTGCGACGCTTTTAATTTAAAACAATAGGGAACCAACTACATGTTTCCAAAAATGTCAGATTTCGTCTAGCTTTTCCATTAAGTGATTTTACTAAGTCGAAACATTTTTTTTCCTATTTAAATATTGTGATGATCGATAATTTAGCAGTTTACTTAAAGACAAGCAAAATCCCGTTTTAATCAATTTAAAATAAAATCATAAATCTTTTTTTTAATTTTAATTTAAATCTGGGGGCTCCACAAATGATGGCGTCAGTCCAGACACGTAATGTAAACTTTCTCTGAGGTTTTGCAATAAACGACGGATCTGGTTGAGGTTCGTGTTGGATTATAAATCGATAAAAGCTGATTTCTGCCGCCGGCTTCACCTGTGACGTTCACAGGTGTCAAAGCGTTGAGCTGAACCGTGACGCTTAAACGTGACGTCACTGTTCTAAAAGGCCATTTAGGAGTTCATCCCTCTCTCGCGCCATCTGCTGGTAGAAAAGCGTCACGCTCTTGAGGGCGGGAGTTTGTCTCTCTCTCTCACACCCGCACACTCACACACACGCGTCAGTATGTTTGTTCTTTGTTCTGTTTTTAATACCTGCCTCAAGACAAGGATGGAATTTAGCAACTGTGCTAGCTGTAGCATCTCAGGGCGGCTAATCTGCTGATCAAAAAATAAAAACAAATGAGAGATGAAGAGGCCACAGGAAGAGGATGAGAGTTTTATTGGAAACATGACAGACTGACTGTTGTCATGGTGATCATCACAACAACCTGGTTACAGCTGATGTGAATCTCAACATCGCCTTGGTAACCCGTTCTGATCTCGACCTTCCCAGAAGGCCACAGTGCTGCATTTAGACTGGGGAACATGGTCACGTGACTAACGCTGGGTCACCCGACTGGTCATGTGACTCAGGCGTCAGACACCTCTGTGTTGACCTGAGCAGCGATGCTGGCAGGTGTGACGTTCAGGTGAAGGTCGTACTGCTGGTCCAGACCCAGGTAGCTGTCACTGAGCAGGTAGAGAGTGTAGATACACCTGAGGAGACAGAGCCAGCACGGGTTATACTGGGGGGGGTGGTTATACTGGGGGGGGAGGAGAGGACTGGTTATACTGGGGGGACTGGTTATACCGGGGGGGGGGGGTTATACTGGGGGGGGTGGTTATACTGGGGGGGGACTGGTTATACTGGGGGGGGGTGGTTATACTGGGGGGGAGTGGTTATACTGGGGGGGGGGGTGGTTATACTGGGGGGGGACTGGTTATACTGGGGGGAGGGAGAGGACTGGTTATACTGGGGGAGAGGACTGGTTATACAGGGAGAGAGGGAGAGGACTGGTTATACTGGGGGAGAGGACTGGTTATACTGGGGGAGAGGACTGGTTATACTGGGGGGGAGGGAGAGGTCTGGTTATACTGGGAGAGAGGGAGAGGACTGGTTATACTGGGGGGACTGGTTATGCTGGGAGGGGACTGGTTATACTGGGGGGGAGGGAGAGGACTGGTTATACTGGGAGAGGACTGGTTATACTGGGAGAGAGGGAGAGGACTGGTTATACTGGGGACGGGGGGGACTGGTTATACTGGGAGAGGACTGGTTATACTGGGAGAGGACTGGTTATACTGGGGACGGGGGGGGGACTGGTTATACTGGGAGAGGACTGGTTATACTGGGGACGGGGGGGACTGGTTATACTGGGAGAGGACTGGTTATACTGGGAGAGGACTGGTTATACTGGGGGGAAGGAGAGGACTGGTTATACTGGGAGAGAGGGAGAGGACTGGTTATACTGGGGGAGAGGACTGGTTATACAGGGAGAGAGGGAGAGGACTGGTTATACTGGGGGAGAGGACTGGTTATACTGGGGGAGAGGACTGGTTATACTGGGGGGGAGGGAGAGGTCTGGTTATACTGGGAGAGAGGGAGAGGACTGGTTATACTGGGGGGAGGGAGAGGACTGGTTATACTGGGAGAGAGGGAGAGGACTGGTTATACTGGGGGAAAGGGAGAGGACTGGTTATACTGGGGGGGGGAGGACTGGTTATACTGGGGGAGAGGGAGAGGACTGGTTATACTGGGGGAAAGGGAGAGGACTGGTTATACTGGGGGGGACTGGTTATACTGGGAGAGGACTGGGTCTACTGGGGGGGAGGGAGAGGACTGGTTATACTGGGGGGGGGACTGGTTATACTGGGAGAGGACTGGGTCTACTGGGGGGGAGGGAGAGGACTGGTTATACTGGGAGAGGACTGGTTATACTGGGAGAGAGGGAGAAGACTGGTTATACTGGGAGAGGACTGGTTATACTGGGAGAGAGGGAGAGGACTGGTTATACTGGGGGGGAGGGAGAGGACTGGTTATACTGGGAGAGGACTGGTTATACTGGGAGAGAGGGAGAGGACTGGTTATACTGGGGGGGAGGGAGAGGACTGGTTATACTGGGGGGGAGGGAGAGGACTGGTTATACTGGGAGAGGACTGGTTATACTGGGAGAGAGGGAGAGGACTGGTTATACTGGGGGGACTGGTTATGCTGGGAGGGGACTGGTTATACTGGGGGGGAGGGAGAGGACTGGTTATACTGGGAGAGGACTGGTTATACTGGGAGAGAGGGAGAGGACTGGTTATACTGGGGACGGGGGGGACTGGTTATACTGGGAGAGGACTGGTTATACTGGGAGAGGACTGGTTATACTGGGGACGGGGGGGGACTGGTTATACTGGGAGAGGACTGGTTATACTGGGGACGGGGGGGACTGGTTATACTGGGAGAGGACTGGTTATACTGGGAGAGGACTGGTTATACTGGGGGGAAGGAGAGGACTGGTTATACTGGGAGAGGACTGGTTATACTGGGAGAGAGGGAGAGGACTGGTTATACTGGGAGAGAGGGAGAGGACTGGTTATACTGGGGGGGAGGGAGAGGACTGGTTATACTGGGAGAGAGGGAGAGGACTGGGTCTACTGGGGGGGAGGGAGAGGACTGGTTATACTGGGAGAGGACTGGTTATACTGGGAGAGAGGGAGAGGACTGGTTATACTGGGAGAGAGGGAGAGGACTGGGTCTACTGGGGGGGAGGGAGAGGACTGGTTATACTGGGAGAGGACTGGTTATACTGGGAGAGAGGGAGAGGACTGGTTATACTGGGAGAGAGGGAGAGGACTGGTTCTACTCCCAGCACTCCCAGTCTGACTGGCACTTACTTGCCGGTCCTCTCTGGAGTGTAGAAGGCCACAGACGCGACGGTGCTGTGCCGGACGTATCCGAGCCTCTTGACGGCCAGCAGCTCCCTGCGGTCCACCTCTCCAACCACCAGGAACCAGCCTTCATCCTTGGCCTTGGGGAACCTGGGAGCCTGAGCTTTACTGTCCTGCTTCCTCTGGAGCATCACACATGTGCGGGTTAGCTGGGTGAATCTGGAGATGAACCACGGTACTCAGAGGAGAAGCCTCCGAGCTGTCGGTACTGACCCGCTGCTGGCCCAGGTTGATGCGTCGCAGCGACACCTGCAGGACGTACTCCTGGTCAGCATGGACGTCCAGCCAGCAGCTCCCGTCCCTGGGGTTGGCTCCTGCTGCAGGGAGGCGCTGCTCCAGCTGTTCCTGGCTCTCCTCCCACCAGCCCTTCACGCTCAGCTTCACTTCCACCACTGGCAGGTGACTCAGGTAGGACCACGCCTGAGGTGAGCAGAACCGGCAGAGACGAGACAGCGTCAGGTGTGCAGGTGCACAGCACCGTGGAGGTCCTCAAAAACCCAACCCTGGACCAACTGGAAGGGACCAGCTAAAGGCAGCAGATCCAGCTTAAACAAGAGAGGCCCCAGAACCTTCCAGCTCTGCTGAACGCAGGTCGGATACATTATATGGTTCCTCTGGTCCGTTCAGCTGGAGCAGGACAACAGCCAGAGTGTGTGTGTGTGTGTGTGTGTGTGTGTATCAAGCGCTGTCTGAGAGGATCCTCTCCTGAACAAGTGGGGCAGGAACGCTGCTGCACATCTCATTATTCCATTGGAGAGGCGTCCACACTGTTCTGGGGGATGGAGGTGTGTGTGTGTGTGTGTGTGTGTTGGGGGGGGGTTAAAGTGGATCTGTGGAACCTTAACAGGAAGCTTCAAACCCACCTGAGTGATCTGACTTGAGTGAAGCTCCTGACCAACAATGGTGGAGAAAACAGCTTCTTGTCCATTACAGGCGTCAATGAGCTCCGGGAGTCCTTGGATTGGTCCACATTGGCCCCCCTCGCGGCTCCGCCCCCTCAAATGTGTCCATTTCCTGTGTCAGGATGACCAGGAAGGAAAGCACGCATTAATGGTTTTCAGACAGCACCACACCAACTCTCCCACCCAGTGATGAGGTGGTGCTCACCTGAAGAGGTGGAGGTGGTGCTCCTCTACATGGGGGAGCGTCTGTAGGGAGGAGTGGTGCAGCCAGCGGCCCTGAACCACCATCTGCACCAGGTTACAGATGCTGATGGCTGTGACCAGCCAACCTTCATTAGCAGCCACGTCCAGCATCGCCTTAGCAACAAGAACAGAGTGTGATCGGTGTGTCCACCATCCTACAGCTGACATAGGAACCCTCCAGGGGAGGAGCAGCTGCGGCCGGTACCTGACAGATGCGGATGGCGTTGTCCAGCACGGTTTTGGTGTCGGTGGTGTAGTCGCTGCAGGGCAGCTGGGCGTGGCTAAAGTGCGCCTGCAGCAGCAGGTGGGTCTTTGTGTGGGCGCTGTCGTAGGAGTGAGGGTTGACCTGCAGGGGGAGCTGCTGAGCCAGCTGGCTGTTCAGCTGGTCCTCGTTGTGTCGGACTGGCAGCTCTGCGTACTCCTCCGCGTCCTGAAGGACAAAGGTTCAGCCATGAGCAGCGCGTGAGACAGTCCAACAAATCAGAAGAGACAACTGCAGAGTCATCAGGCTCCTTCAGGTTGGATTCCAGAGGGCTGAAGGTGAAGGTCTGCTTCAATGTTTTAAAACAACATGTTTTGGTTCTTCCTCTTTTCTTTTGGAAACACTGCTGTAAAATCCTCTTTTTCGCTCCTCACACACACAGAAATGCAGCTGTGACAAATGAGAACCTGCAAACCTGCTCATAAAACACATTAATGCTGATCATATAGGACTGGGGTGATCCATCAGAGCCAGGAGGTGGCTTCAGACCGAGACATGCGTGGACACGTGTGGCTCCGCTTCTCCCAACTTTGGCTAATGTAGTCCCATCAGCAGTGTCATTTGTCTCACACACACACACATACACACACACACCAGACTGTTAATGGTCCATTCATCACATACTGGAGCAGAAGCTTCCAAACTCTGGGACCCGGCTGAGTGGGGGCAGGGAATGAGGGATCACAAGAGCAGCCATATCTGGACAATCTATTTGGCACTGCTGCCGTGCGCACGTGGATCATATCGGTTCACAGTCTGATAGCGTTGTCTTCTCTTGTCCTCACACATCTGTGTTTTTGGGTCCCTTCCATCCCAGATATGTTCAAATGTCCCAGAAGCACTGCTGTTGTCACCTGACCAGCCAATGTGCAGCTCCAGGTGCTCCAGAAAAACCAGGAGGCCAGATGTTCCACCTGTATCTGTCAGCCTCGTCACTGTCTCTGATGAGGTCGGTGACGGAGGTGCCTTCAACAAGCTTCTGCACTTGGGCTGAAGGGTCACCTGCAGGGGTTGGTTTAGAGAGGACAAGAGCGGGGGGGAGAGGACACAACCCTGGGGTGCACCCATGCTGAGTGTGGTGCTCCACAGCCTCACCTGCTGCCTCTGGTCACTAAGGAAGTCTGTAATCTGCTGGTGGAGGTGGGCACAGTGAGCTGGGTCAGCTTCTGATGGAGGATGTCTGGAGCAATGGTTCCAGGATCCAGGTGTATGGCCCGACAAAGTGGAGTTGCTGGAGCTGCAGCCCCATGTGGTGGAGGAGCAGGATGATGGCTCTACTATGCTGTAAAGATCTTGTTAGCCACGGTGTGAGCATTAGCATTAGCTGGAAGCATGTTAGCCTCATGGTTGGGTAAAGGAAGTAGAATAAAAGGGATAAAAATACAGCGGAAAGATCAGATTAGTCTTTGTACATGAAGTTAAATCTCCACAGAGCTCCGATCCAAGATGTGTGTGGGGGGTGTTGCTCATTAGAGGCCTGCTGTAGCAATCATGGAGGGGGGGGGGGCACAGCCAGGCGCATCCTGCTGTATCGTAACTGCTGAGCATGGCTGCAGCTCCAGATGGTAGCATCATTACCAAAGTCAGATGCAAGTAGCTGGTGTAGCCACATGGTGAAAACATAAGGCCAGAACAAAGGCTATGTTGTAGATGTGGGCAGAACATCCCCTGGAACATTAACTGGGTGATTATCCAACTTAGAACCAAGAGAGTCCAGGCTGCATATGTCAGTGGGACGTGTGTGGCTTATGTCAGGTACAGGAAACCATTATCCTACTAATCCTGAGAGGAGACTCTGGATGGAACACATGTTCCAGAACTCACTGTAGCACCAAACCTGGTCTCTTTGATCCACCTGCTTTTATAATGTCATGGAATTTAAATGAGGACATCAGAAAGCATTAAAACATGAATATTAGCCTGTTAGCAATCTGGCTATAAGGGAGCAGTTAGTTAATGTGACGTTTCCACATCTGCTGCTAAAACCCTTAAACAGACACAGATGAAAGAAGGCAACCATCACTGATACATGCTCACGCTAACACCAGAGCTAAAGGGAGCCTCACCGCCAGGATGGAGAGCAAGTCCTGGATGCTCAGCTCGGGCCTCAGCCGTTCCTTAAACATGCGGATGGTTTGATGCTTCAGGTAGTAATAGGAGGAGATGCGGCCGTACGTGAGAGGCTGGATGGTGCGGTCGTCCTGGAAGGGCAGCAGAAACCCACCTCTGTCAAACCTCAGACACCGGCAGGAGAAATGCTGCACAGCAACACACCTCTTTAATCTCTATGCAGTAGGAGCACTCCAGGTCACGCAGACTTCTCTCCACAAGGGTGGACAGATATTTGTTCATGGACTCGTGGCTGATGTCCTCCAGGCTGTAGTAACTACACAACAGTCACACAGAAATGTCAGCGACATCAGCAGAGCGACATCGTTTGCAACATGAGTGGATGGACTTGACACAACGTGCAGAAGAGGAGAAACATCCATGAGGAGCTATCCCCAGGCCAGGAACCCTGGAGTTACAGGAGCACCTCAGTAAAGGACACCCTGACAAGGTGTAGAAGGAAGCTGCAGACTCTTGCTGTGCTTTAATATCTGGCTTATTGTAATAAATTAACATCTACTAACTGTCAGCATAGGGCTAAGGTCCTGATGAGGTCAGAGGGCATCTGAACCAGCAGTTTAACACTTCCCATTCTAAACCAGAATTTGAGCAAAGCTAATTAGCGCTACACTGCCTTAGCACGTCTTGGGAGGGAAACAGAAGAAGAAGAAGAACCAAAGTCAGGGTGGCATCAGCAGGGGCCGTCTGTAGGTCACATGACCTGAGAACAGGTCCTCCATGGCAACAGTTAACCTCCCACAGGTCAAACTCAGGTAGCCGACGTTGTATCGACATCCGGGAAGGCTCAGAGGGGCCCTGACACTCAGAGGTCAGGACCACCAGGATCTGTGGTGCTGGGTAACAGCTGCCACCTGAGCCGCAGCAGAACACAATCAAAGACAACCTTCATGACTCGGCGCCGGCGTCTGAGCTCGAAGGAAAGCAGAAGTTCCATGAAAGCCTGTAGAAACAGACGTCACAAAGCCTCTAGCTCCCACTGAGGCGGGAAACAACCGCACAACTGCACACGCTGGTGGAGGGGACAGAAACTAGGACCTTTCTCTGAGAGGGCGTTGGCATGTAAATGAAGGGATGAACGAACGAACGAACGAATGAATGGCTCCGTCTGTGATGAATATCACATGTGTGTCAAGAGTCCTGTTCCTCGGCAGCAGGCTGCATAATTCACACAAACGAGGGCCACAAATCACCCACTTCTCATAACGGGTCAGAACTGATGAGGCCTTCAGCACCAAGCAGGAAATCATTCAGGAGCTGCTGGAGAACAACGACGGCAAGGTGGAGACGTTCATAGTTCATGTCTACCATTGCTGTCATGGCTGGACATGCTAACGGTGGGTTTATCTCACCCTGGGGAGTTGGAGTTAGGGGGGAGTGTTTGTCTGTGTGTGTGTTTTCTAACCTGGGGTTCATCACCAGTCTCCTGAAGAAGTAGGTCCAGGTGATGTAGTCCATTGCATCCTGTTTGGATGTGATGGTTCCTGATGAGATCTCTGCGTTCAGATGGTCTGACAGAACACTGAGGAGGCTGAGGACACACAGGAAGCTCCATCCTTTACTTCCTCTTTTCTAGCACCACATAAAACCTCTCTGTCCTTCATGAGCTGTGTTTGCTGATAGTAAGTTGATATCTCCCCTCCTCTCTCCCACCTCCCCTCCCCTCCCCTCTCCCACCTCCCCTCCCCTCCTCCCCTCCCTCCTCTCCCCTCCTCTCCTCTCCCCTCCTCTCCCCTCCCCTCCTCTCCCCTCCCCTCCCCTCCTCTCCTCTCCCCTCCCCTCCCCTCCTCTCCCCTCCCCTCCCCCCTCCCCTCCTCTCCCCTCCCCTCCCCTCCCCTCCCCTCCCCTCCTCTCCTCTCCTCTCCCATCATCATGTTATTGGGTTCTAATCCTAGGTGTCTTCACAGGTCCCTCAACATCCCCCCAGTGCAGGGACTCCTACCTGGACTCAACAGGGAATGGTTCATACAGGAACTTCTTATAGAAGTCCTTCTTGATGTCCTGGACAAGGATGACCGCTTTGCCCTGGTCATCAAACTGAGGTCGACCCGCTCGACCCATCATCTGCAGAACATCTATGTGGGCAGAGCAGACCATCATAGTCAGTCACCACAGTACAGTCCGAACATGGAGACTGAACTAGACTCTGGGCACCTGTGATGGGGTAGTCCACGTAGCGCCTGGATTTACCATCATAGTATTCTGTCCCTTTGACCACCACCAAGTGAGCTGGGAAGTTCACTCCCCAGGCCAGAGTGCTGGTAGCGATCAGAACCTGTGAAAGACCAGTCCCATAGTGCTTTCTGACAGATCCCAGATCTTTACATGCTCTACAGCCATACGACCTCTACATTCAGGTACCTGGATCTTACAGTTGATGAACAGCTCCTCCACCGTCTTCCTGTCCCGCTCATGCAGGCCAGCGTGGTGCATTCCGATCCCGAAGGCCAGCGTCAGCTTCAGGTTGGAATCTCTCACAGTGGAGATGACATCCTCGATCTAGAGACCCACCAAAACACACAGAGGCCTTTGTTTTGACACTCTGTGGCATGAAAAAACTCATCAACACTCAGTTTGGTCGTGCCACATTTGGATCAGTTCCTTCATATCAGAGGCAGAAAAACCTCAGGGAGAACCTGGTTGTGTGCGGGTGGATTCCTGTAGGTCATGCTCATGACTCTCAGAGAAGGCTCAGGCTTTCTTCTTCATTTTAGATCTTTCAAACTGTGCTCGTCTCTAACAAAGAGTAATCCACAACATAACACAGGACAACAGCGCCCTCTACTGGAGACAAATGAAGATGGCAGGTGGTTTCTGTGGGGCCTGGAATGTTTGTGCTTTAGTCTTTTCATCACATCATCAGGAGCTGTGTGTGTTCACACCTCATTAAGAAACTCTTGATAACAGAGCAGCAATATTCAAAGGTGAGTCCTCAGGAGGAGGCGGAGCCACAAACTCAATCATCTGAGCATCAACACCTGAGGAAGACAGGTGGTCCTCATACCTGTCTCTCATCATGATGCAGCCACTGCTTTGGGTTGTCCTCTGTGGCCAAATAAGCAATCAGGTCTAAGGCTGTCAGCCGAGTCTGTCGTCGTGACGACACAAAGATCAGCACGGGCTTGGCCGGTGAATGGCTGCGGATCGCTGCAGGTCAATCCACAGAAGGTTTACAAGCCACAGTTTCCAGAAAACAGAGTTGCGTGATCGATTCAGTTCTGACAGTGTCCACCCACCCTGAAAGGTTGGCTTGTTCATGCTGGCCATGCGGGGGCAGTAGTGTTGGCCGGGGAAACCATGGATATGGACCTCCAGCGGAACGGGACGAACAGAAGGGCGGAAATTAAACAGCCCCACCTGTTGCACAGAGAGAATCCTCAAGGTGAGCAGCTGAGACCAGGAAGACCACCAGGCCCTAAGCACAAAGGACGTGTCACCTGTTTGATTCCCAACCAGTCGGCAAGGTCTCGAGCGTTGGCCAGCGCCGTGGACAGCCCCACCACTCTGACGGCCTTGGAGGTGTGGGAGGAGATAAAGTTGGTCCTGGACACAATCACCTCCAGCACTGGACCTCTGTCCTCACCTGGAGACACCAGGAGCGTCCAAAGTTAGGCTTTGCTTCTTTCACCAGACGGCCAAAGCCCCGCCTCCAGCTGTCCTACCGAGGAGGTGGATTTCATCGATGATGAGGATGGACACCTTCTGGACGTAACTGCGGTTCTGCCAGCTCCTGCTCACTCCATCCCACTTCTCCGGAGTGGTGACGATGAGGTCCGCCTGTGCTATGGCTCTCATGTCTGGAGTCACGTCACCAGTCAGCTCCACCACCCTGCAGACAGACACACGGACAGACGAGGTGGAGACGCCGCTTCACCTGTTTTTTTGCTCCTACCGCCTGCTGCTCTCTTACTTTTTTCCTAGTTTCTCCTCCATTCGGATCTTCCAGTCCTCTATCCTCTCTCTGACCAGTGCCTTCAGGGGGGCGATATAAACCACCTGGACACACAGATAAACGTTCTCACCTGCTCTGCTTCCCGTGTACTACCAGTTTGCTCTAGTTGTCAGTGACAAACCTTGGAGGTGGGATATATGTTGAACACCCGGAACATAGCTATCTCAGCTGCAATGGTTTTACCGGAGCCAGTGGGGGCCCCCAGAAGGACGTTTGTGTCAGTGTGGTAGAGCGTATGGAAGATCTGGGTCTGGATGGGATTAAAGTGAGTGAACTTGTACAGGCTCTCAAACTCATGGTTGCCCAGGGCAGTCACCGGCAACGGCTGCAGGTCCAGCAGCTCTGACAGGAGAAGAGGAACAGAAGATGAAGTGAGTTGTTGCCCCCCCCAAGGCTTCAGAGCAGCAAGATGGAAACCAGAAAAAGTTTATTCAAAAGTCAATGGCTTGAACTGTTTTTCTCCGGGTGAGGATGAGTCCAGGTCATCAGTCCATCAGAGGACTGACTGAATCCCTCTGAGGGACACTGTCTGAACAATCGGATATTTACATGTATGAACTGAGGAACCTTGAGAACCCCCACACACAGACAGCAGAACAGCACGGAGACCCTACACAAAGACCCTGAAGAAGGAAATTGTATCTAAAAAGGTGTAGGTTGTGAGGGCGGAGCTGAAACCATGACAGCAGAGTGATGGATGCGGCCTCTGTGGTGCCTGTCTTCACCTGTGTGTGGTGGGTGTCTCTCAGGCAGGATCAGGTTCTGGAAGTTAATGATGCAGACGGCCTCAGCTCCGAGCCAGCGGTCCGACACCACCTTGATGTAGTACTGTGAAGGCAGCGGCTCAAAGATGGGGATGGTGAAGACGACGTTCTGAGGTTCTCCTGTCACCACCTGGTGGGGGAACAAACATCAATCATCATGTCTTCTCTGGAGAGCATCGCTCTGACCGAGGAGTCCTAAAAGTGACACCTGTTTCTTCTGCAGCAGGAAGTACTCTGAGTGATAGATGTGGTCATTGAGCGGATCCTCCACCCACAGCCACCAGGGCTCACCCACAGACCCGTGGACCTGGACAAGCAGGAAACAGAGTTCTCAAATGTGATCAGCAACACTTAAAAATGCCTGAAGTGGTGGAGGTGGTTTCAGCAGGTTGATCATCTTGAAATGTGTTAAATCAACTAAGAGCGAGCTCAAACATCAGCCGGTCTGACCAGGTTCTCTGGTTCTAACAGCCCTGTCTCTGTTACTATTGCAGGCAGGAGCAGAACTCTCCAGATGTTGGACCAGTGAGCAGTACTGGAGCGGACAGTGACCTTTACCTGGTCATTCCAGCGGAAGTCTGGGGTGATGACCAGGCGGACGCGGAGGACGGTGCGTGTGATGGGCTGGATGCTGGCCTCCATGGTGATGGCAGGAATCTGGTGGACGCACTGTTTGACTGTCAAGCCCACACTCACGTGGTGCAGCATGTGTCCTGGAGACGAGATGGAGGATTTTAGCTAACCTCAGTTACAAGTCTGTCTCACGGTCTCTTCAACTTTAATCGCCCCAATATTCATTTTACCAATCTCATCCTTCTTCATCTCCTTCAGTTTGTCCACGCTGAGCTTCCTCTCCTCCAGGCGGTTCAGAATCACATGACTCAGGCTGGAGAACTGACGAAGAGGGTGGGCAAAGGCCCACAGCCGCTTATCGATGACCTTACAGAGCGTGAGCAGCCTGTAGGTCATGGTCGGCCACCGTTTCCTCAGAGCGATCTCGAACAGAGCCCTGACGATCCGAGCAGCGTTCTGTGGAGGGGAAGAGAGCTTCCTAAACCATGTTCAGACCAAGGGAAAACAACCTTCCAGGCTACGCTGGACACATTATATTCAACCACACCTGTGCCACATAAGACAGGTCTGAGATCAGTGAGAAGCTGTCCACCTCCCCCCGGCTGATGTAGGTCTGCAGCAGGATGTTGATCTTCCCGTAACTGTTCTCCACGCCGCCGGCCGCAGGCAATTTACAGTGGCAGCACAGCAGCTGGTCCAGCTCATCCAGCTCTTCATCTCGAACCTGTGTGGAGGCACAAAGATGCAGCAAACACACACAGCAACATTTCATCATTTCCCCTACATCCTGCTGCGTGTGTTTGTGGATACCTTCAGCTGCTCAAACTCTTCTGCTTTGGACACGGTGCTGAGGATGTCGGCCTCTGTTTGCTGAGAGTTGAGGTTCTCGTTGAACGTCTTCACACCATGAGGATAAAAGAGGGACAATGTGATGAAAAAGCAGAGGATCAGTGGTAGAACTTGGCTTGGTTGGACTTCTACCTCGATGGTGTTGTATCTTATGTAGAAGTGGCTGGCGGTCCTGCCCAGGTCAGTGGAAGCAAAGTACCCTGTACGCTCCTCGAACCGAATCATCCGGGCCTTGTCCAGCTTCCTGCCTGACTCCACCGCCAACTCTTTCCTGTAAAGCTCCAGTGTGGGATCCATCTACAAAAACACAGGCTCATTTTTCAACAGCACGGTTGAATCTCGCTAACCTCAGAGAAAAATGGTAAGAAACGGTAGGTCGTGTTAGGTAGGCATATAAGGTATCTAAAACCTGTATCACTAACCTGATAAACCTTGTGGTTGATACCGTAGGCCAGAGGATTGGCTCTCATGCGGACATACAGGTAGGTGTAACTGAGCCACTTCACCGCTTCCTCCACATTGGTGACGGAGCCCAAAGCCACCTGGACCCAGAAGAGAGACGTCAATGTTTGGGCTGTGTCGCCGTCTAGTGGAGACCTCTGCTAACTGCAGGTACGACGTTCTTAACTCCTCGATCTTGTGAATGCAACATCCCTCTAAATAAACACTGATTAAACAATTAAGATCCTGACACAGTCCATGTTTCTATTTTCCACCGGACTCCAACACCAAAAGCAACGCAGTCCACATCGGCTGGATACGGACCTCAGCATTGAGGTTGTCAGGCAGGCTGCCCAGGAACTGGCTCTCAATAGGGTTCTGCTGGGTGAGCAGGGTCAGGTAGTGGCTCAGTTTGTCATGGGTGGTGATGATGGTCCCCTCGCCACACTTGTCAAACTGAGGACGTCCCGCACGTCCAAAAATCTGCATGACATCCAGGATGCCCAAATCCACCAGGGTGCCGCGCTTGGCATCGTAGATCTCAGTGCCCTGTGGCGACAACGAGGAACGTGTTATCAAACGTTCCCCACAGGGAACACTTTCAACTTGCAGACATGACAGAGCTTCTGCACAGGTCAGAGTGGACGATGAACCAACAACAACCCAGGAAAGGTTAAAGGTCACCAAAAACGCAGGAGGTTTGATGATCACCAACAGATTATACAGCAGTCCAGCCTGTACTGGGAAGATCTACTCTAATATATTGTTAGAATCAGGTGGGGGTGCAGCAGATCACTCAGCACCTTGATGATGACGGCGTGGGCCGGCAGGTTGACTCCCCAGGCCAGGGTCGCAGTGCAGATCAGCACCTTGATGTGACCTCTGGAGAACATGCTCTCCGTGAGGTTACGGTCAGAGCGCAGCATGCCAGCGTGATGGATACCAAAACCTTCTGGGAAGATCTCCTTCATCTGTTTGTTCCTGGAGCGCTGGAGCTGAGAGAAGAAAGACACGTCACCATTGGACAGAATTACGGCATCGGGACGCTTCTGAAAAAAGAAGCTGCAAGAGACAAAATTCAACTCAACGTCACGATGCAAATCAATGAGAAATCAGTGAAATCAGACCAACTATGAGATTTGGGAAACATTTGAGAGAATAAAGTAGTAAAACTCTCTGTGGAGCAGAGCTAAAGGAGGGTTGAGCAGAGAAAGATGAATGAAGGGAGCCTTCATCCAGGCAAACTGAGGGATGAGAAGGTTCCCATCGAGTAATCCATTGACCGTTACCCTTCCCCCTCATCTATTGAAGGCCTTGTGCTGCTGCCACGCCGGCACAGTTCCATCCTGCCGTGATCATAAAAATGATGTATAAAGAGCAGCCCTCAGTCAGACACGTGAGCAAACTGGAGCTGCTGGAGTCCTCGGGCCTGGTAATTGAAATGCTACTCTGAAGCTTTGCTTTGAGGTGTCCCAGTGTGTTACGACCTCGCTGCTAGCATCTAATTTAAGGTGAGTTAGTGGCGGTGCTGCTGAGCCCCAGCTGGATCTGACGTGGCACTGACCTGAGCTCCTGATCAGGTCCCATTAGGACCAGCTGCTGGTGCTTTAAAGCTCATCCCAGTCAGACACCCGCTGCCACCTTCACTTACTCTGTGTGCTTGTTGTGAGGATGGATGGACGGATGGAGCAGCAGCAACACAGGAGCCCACACGGTCCAGTCAAAATGGGGCCAACATGGCTTAAATATGGAGGGATGACTGGGGAGAAAACAGCCTGCCAGAACTATAAAGTCTCAGCATCAAAGTGAGCTGGGAGTCACATCTGTCATCCAGCAGGCCTGGACAGGCTGTTTCAGCTAGGGGGGCAAACATCTACCGTTCTCCTCTTTATCTCTCAATTCTGATTAAGCTCCACCTAAAATTAGATCCAATAAACAAGAGCACCTTTTCCTCCGTCAGCTAAAAGTCTGAAAAATACCCTAAAGAGCTGGTTGAAACTTAGAGGACATGACTTCATGTCAGGCAGCCATGTTAGTGATGCGTTGCCACTCCTCAGACTTGTGTTCCCACAGCCTGGTCCTACTGTGGACTCCTGGGAGGCTTTACATGCCCAAACATCAGTGCGCTCACACTGGTGCATCTTGTGGGTCTGGGTGACAGTAAAAATTCAAATCTGAAGCCCAAAGATCTCTCAGAGGCCCTGGTGTAAGAGAACATCTGCACCGTCCGTCATTCAGAGGCGCACTGCGGTAATACACTCAGACCACCACAAGGTGTCTCTGTTCCTCCACACTGCAGTCATGAATTTCCTTCTCTTTGTTGTAGAAACAGATCTAAAAACAGATGGGGGTGGGGTTGGGGGGAAGGGGGGTAGAGGCTCGACATAGCTGGAGGAAATGAAAGTCAAACATGCTGTTGAACACAAAAGTCTCCAGGGAGAACTTTGGCTTCCCAACATATCTGTGTGTAACCAGACTTTTGATTATCACACTCACATTTTACCTCCTGCATTTGTTTATCAGTGTGACCCAGAGGAGGAAGGAAAAGAATGTGGTTGACAATAGGTCTGGTTAAAGATAATGCTGGTACTGGTACCCTCATGGGGTCACCATCAGCCCACAGAGCCTGGGCTGACTCCTGCACGTGCTGACCAACACACCATCTGCTCTCCCGTCACCTGCAGCACTGCCCCCCCCCCCAGGTCTGTGTGTTGAGGAAGAGGAGGACGATCACCTGGTGAGATGATCTACAGATCTGCTGCATCAACGTGAAGACCACCAATGAGATGGTGGTCCACACAGGCACCCCCTCTGTCCCCTGAAAATCAGAGGAGCTGCTGGGTTTACCTGGGTGTAAACCAAATCTGACCCAGGACCCTTCCTGTCTGGCCTGGTCAGGAAGGCGCGCCAGGGCCTCCCGTCCCACAGGAAGCCGTGGTCCAGCAGAGTCCTGAAGAGCTTCACTGACTGTGTCTATCATACTGTGAGCCGCTGCTCCTCAAAGACAAACATCAGGTTGAGCTGATGCAGATTCTTCTGGAAACTCCTGACAAGACAACGGGAAAACCGTCGGACCAACCTGCCGAGTGGCTGTTGGAAGCAGAAAAGGTTTCCTACCAGAAAAGACAAGAAAGGTGTCTGCTGTTTGGTTCACCTGCAGGTTTTAATCACAACTGGGGATGAAGAGCTACCGCGAGTGGAGCGAAAGCATCACAGTATGAATCTTGATTGACAGCTGCTGAACCCCCCCTGGGATCAGGCCAATTAAATAACATTAGGAGAGAAAAATATCAGGGAATCGCTTTGGACTTTTAAAGCTGCTTAAATCGAGGATAAATTAGATGACTGACCTGGCAGCTGCTTTATTTCACTGCATATGCATATCAGAGATTAAAAAACACCTATAAATATTAATGTGGGGCAATTTCCAGAGCACAAACACAGGGTGCATTATCTGTGTGTGGGCTTGAGTGGAGTCAGCCTGCTGCTTTTCCTGAGAAAAACACTCCGATAGTCTGACCCACTGGATACAAGAGGATGCAGAAATCCGTGCTCCATTAGCTGGGAATGCTCTAAGAATTCACGTGCGGGGCTACTAAAGCAACATTTGCTGGGCTGCATCACTCCCAGGCCTCCAGTGGAATCTGTCGTCTTTATTCTGGTTTTAGAAAACATGAAAAGTGATCTGATTTGTATACATATCCTATTTAAATAGAAAGAAGATTAGAGGCACCATCAATCTTCGCTGAGCTCCAGGGGAGGAAGGAAAAGGTTACTAAATTTATCACTCTGCCTTCTGCTGCACATTTGAATATGAGATGGAGTCGGCTGACCGTCCTCGGAGGGGGAATAAAGCTGCGCCACACACACTATTAATTACACACACACACACACTCCTATTCTGCTCCACCAGTTTACAGTTGTGAGACGGTGAATGAAAATTCTCCTTTGTGCTGTCACATTTGTTCTCTTTTCGTGTGCCAGTATCAAAGTGATGAAGTCTGAAACTGGAATGTTTCTGCGTTTAACTTGAAGATCTATTTTCCTGCAACAGCCTCACAAAAGGTGGATGGAGAACATTTAATGTTGGAGGGGGATTACATCTCTGATGGAGATTATGGAGTCGGAATGTTTAAAGGACTCTGGCTTTGACGTTGTGTGAGACTCAGAATGCTAATCTGGCGCACCTTATCAGACACACACGCTTGGTGGATGCACACTGTTTTGCAGGGATATGCTGGACCTCAGGAGGGAGGTGTGTGCAGGAAACCACAGTCTAACCCATCAACACAGACACCAAATGAATGAGTCAAGAAGAAGGGTAAGAGACAACAACCAGCGCCGGCGTGCGTAACCACAAACACGGGGAGCACCTACCTGTTTGTCACACTGGCCGTAGTCTGGACCTTGTTCTGGCTGAAAGAAAGAGGTTTCTCCGCGGTTCTTGGCCATCTCGATCAGCCCCATGGCCGTCCTGACGGTGGCGTTCCGGGCATGGACGAACACCATCACCTGAGAGCAGACAGAAGCGTGACATCCTTCCGTCTGTGTGACCTGTGTGTGACTGTCGCCGTGCGTTTGTGTAACCTCTGAGCAGAAACACACTCTTGCAACAGGAATGCTGCACACGGACCAACAGCAACCAGCTGTGTGTGCTCCAAACACAGCGGGTCCAAAGAGATTGTTGCAGCAAATAGTATTTGTTGAAGGTGTTTTATCAGCACCGCTGAGCTGTGAGCAAGCCCCGACGGCAGCAACCGCCGCCTCAGCTTATTAAACGTCTTTCGTCAGGAGGGTGGCCACAAAAATAATAAATAATGAAACAACATTCATCTATCAGATCTCAGGACTCGTGTGAAATTAATATGTGTCACAACCACTTCCTGACGACTTAATACTGAGAGAAAAATGCTCTCCGGCGGTTGGCATCCTCAACCATCCAGACCATAATATGTTCCAGCCCTCAGGGATGAAAGATTGACAGCAGCTCCAGGGAGCCTGCTTGATGTGTAACTCCTCAAAGGCCAAAGAAGGAATCATTAAGAGATTCTCTGAGATACAGAATAAGAGACAAGGAGGAGGCAGGAAAACAGTGTGAGGCATCATGGTGGGGGGGCAGAGGGAGGGACAGACAGACAGACAGACAGACAGGCAGGCAGGCAGACAGACAGACAGACAGGCAGGCAGGCAGGCAGACAGACAGACAGGCAGACAGACAGAGAGAGAGAGGGCCTGGCTGCTATTAACCACTTCGAGGGTGAAAGGCAGAAACAAGGTCCAGACCCAGATCATCCATCCATCCACTATAAAGGATGGATAAACTGAAGGGGTAGCTGCCATCAGGTGAATGGTGAGGTCCACCCAGGACCCAGACCCAGTACCCAGTACCCAGTACCCAGTACCCAGTACCCAGGACCCAGGACCCAGACCCAGGACCAGGACCAGGACCAGGACCAGGACCAGGACCAAGACCATCCACAGGCCAAGAGCTCAATATAGCATTGATCGGATAAATGATGAGACACAGAAGTTTATGTCAGGTTTTTATCTGGAAACAGCCGGAATAATAGCTGTCATTTATCTACAACATCCCATAACCTGCTTCAACATGTTGGAACAACTCACAGGAGCTTCCACATCACCTGCAAATGTTCGATCGGGTGTGAGAGGAATCCAGTGATTGAGTCAAGGCTGACCACACCTGAAGAGCTAGCTATGTCGAGTTCTAACTAGTCTTTACTACTCAACAATTGCAACGGATCCTTTATTTGCACCCGTCTGTGCTCACTACACCTGAGCCCCTCTGACCTTTCACACCTCACATCTGATCCATCCAAACATGCAAACTAAACTTGGTTGTGTTAATGCCGTCGGCTTCCAGGAGCAGTAATTACGGGGTAATTACTGGGTATCTGTAAGAATGTCTGAGGGTGCGCCCTCCACTTAATGTCAAATATGACTGTTGATGAAGTCTTACCTGATGTCCTGCTTTGACCTGCTCCAGGACCTTGTTGTAACAGACTTCATCCATGTCATGGAGCTGCTGGATCTGACCAGGAGGCAACAAAAGACTTGATGTGAAATACTTTAACAAACACTGCTGCGTAAGCTCTGGCCTTTAACAATTCCTCATCAGGGCACCTGGATTCTGCCCCAGGTTCTGAGCAGATGAGTTCTGTTGCTAATCCAGAGCCACAGACTAGGAGGCACGTTAAGGGATGTTACCTTGTTGGTGGATTTGATGCCAACAAACGTCTGTCCGAGGGGCACCGGCCTGAAGCGACTGTCAAAGAAGAAAAGGCCGATGTAGGGGTTGACATGTAGGAAGCTGGCCACATCCAGATAGTTGGGGAGGGTGGCCGAGAGTCCCAGGATGCGGATCATACTCTGGGTGGACTCCACCTTAATAACAACACAGTCACATTAATACCAAACTATGTCTCGGTGCAGGCACACAAACTGAAAGTGGTTGTTGTGGGAACTCCGCGGCAGCAGGCGTTTACAGCCTTACGGGATGGTGGGGGGGTACTCATGGTAGACATGGTTAACAACTGTCAAGAAAACCCGCCCAAAGAGGAGACTCAGGAGGTGATTGGGAGCTCTGCAGCTTTACAGCACAACTGATCTTCCTCACATCATTAAAACCTGGAGAAAATTCAATATATATCACTTATCAACGTGGGGGAGAGGAGAGGAAATTGGTGGTGGGTGGGGGTGTGGAGGTGGTCTGCACTATCTGTGCCTCCTGCTGGCTGTGACAGAGAAGATTGGTAAGGCCTTTAATGTGATGCAGTACCTGTCAAACCATCCCATCGAGATAAGACCTAGCCAATCCCTGCTAGCGCACTCGGACTAAACAGTAGCTGCATAGCTGTGAACCTCCTGACTGCTCTGCTACAGCCTCACACAGCATCCAGGGTTCACATGCTTTATACACCTCTGTAGGTCCATGAACAAGAGGACAAGAACCACATTTGGGCTGACTTTGATCATTACGGCGACGCTGGCAGCTGAATTTGGAATGTTGTATCAGAAATAATTACTAAAAATTCAATAGCAGATCTGCATTTGAGATTTAAGTTCTGTTTTCCAGCTGAAGTCACGACGCTCCTGCTACATCTGAGACTGACCATGGTCCATGGCCTCACACAGGCACTCAACATCAAAACCTTTGCTGATTTGTGGTATGAACGTTTACTCTGTTATTTTCATGTAAATATCTGTTCCAGGACAGAAATGCCATGGTCACATATAGCCATAAAAAGCCTTACGTGGTTATGCAACAAGATGAAACGTAGCAACAGAGTGACATGGGCGGCATTTGTAATAAAGGTTACGCTGACGTTAACTAGACTGCAGCACATCGCAGGCAGCAGGACACCTGTGTAGGAAAGTGCAGTCTAAAGCCAAAGTCCACCAAGCAAATCCTCAGTGTCGTGGCTCAGCTAAGGAACATTAGCATAAAAAGGGGACAAGCATCATTTAGTTTACAGGGATATCCATATTAATGTGTTTGCAGACATGAGCAGGAGCTCTGAACATATCAGGAGCTGCTGCCTTAATTCCTCCTGCACAATCAATTATAGCAGTCTGTCAGGTGTGGCAATAATTGGACACAGAGGTGGGGGTGGGGGAGGGTCTTCAGAGTGGGAACGTCTACAGGTTCCTCAGAAACACAAGCGTGGCACTGCTGTGCCATTTACATGTATGGAGGCTATAATTAGTGCCAAAAAAGAGGAGAGGTGGAAGTGGAGCACAATACCGAGGAGTGAGAAAATCTGGCATTAATGAGGGAGTTCTGGCATTAATGCAAAAAATGTTCTATAAATAATTCACGTCCTTTTCCACTCACTCGGTGTCCATTCTGGAGAAGGTCTGTTCAGATTATAGAGGCAGTCGTGTTGGCAGCAGCATTATCCCACAGGTACCTGTGTGAACAGTTCCTGGCCACAGGACAGAAACACTGGTCCTGGGACCTCCACCAGCATCACCAACTCTCCATTAGAAATGCTTTAAATCTACCAGGATGACCTCAGTTCAGCCAGCTCAAATCTTCCACATCCCAAGCTTCCTCTGTCACTTCAGGTGTGCCTCAGGGCTCCGTTCTGTTCCCCCCACTAAACCCTCACCTATCCTGTGTCCCCCAGCTCAGGACACCGCAGACACAACCCTCCTCTCCATCATACTGTTTCTACTCTGGAACCTGCTGATCTCTTCTACCTTGTTGGCATTTTCTGAGGATTTCTTCAGCACATGCTCAAAGATGGTACCTTTATATTCATCAACAAGTTCAACAGGTGGATTGTAGTCGTGACAACACAAGCCATCTCTTTGGCTTTAGTGACATCGAGCACAAGTTAGCAGCTGTGGTACGAGACCACAAATCCCTGGAGGGTTGAGCCAAGGTGGCTGTGGAGGGCCTGACAACTATGTGGATCTGCAGTGGTCAGCAGAGGCTTTTGGGCACTAGCTGCCTCCACAGAGGGCTGATGATGGACAGTCACTGTAGTAATTATCAACACCTCTTTCCAAACTGAAACGGGCCCAATAGGTTCCTGCAAGTACGTTCCCTATCGTGACAGAGGTAAGAGCCACAGATCTAAAGTTAGTGGGTGGTGGTAATCTCTTGTTGACGATGGGCCTCACTGTGGTTTCAGCAGCTGGTTTCCAGCTGCTCAGCATAGCTATGTTGCCTGGCCCCAGGGACCTGCCTCTCTGGCCTTCTTCAGGCCTCTTAGCAGATCTCCTCTGTTGAAGGTGGAGTCGCCAGGTTTCCCTTTCAGTTTACAGGTGGTTAAGTGATGTCAGGCAGTGTGGACATTGACAGCAGCCATGTTTCTGAGGCCGTGCCAAGCTGAGCAGAGGTTCCCCTGGGTGCCTCGCACCAGGAACCCATCATCTTCTATATCTACATCCTCAGTGTTTTGATGGTGACTCTGTTGCTTTATTAAGCTGAAGCTTTGACAGCAGAAGTAGCTTCTAAAGACGCCTCATTCATTTCTACATCTCTAATGTAATTGTGTAATTAGCCTACACAGAGGTTAGCTTTAATTCAGGGTGTTCTAACAGAGCAAGTTGCTTATTTTAAAAGAACAAATTCTTTTCACATTTAAATTTCATGCACAGTGGATGATTCAACTGGATGGTTCCATGAGCAGCCATACGTGTCCATGCAACAACATGGTTTCTCCATCTTGCTCACATCATCAGGCCATGCTTTCCTTCTGCACGCTCTTCCCCTGCATCATTCTGATCTAACTTCGTCTTGGTTTCTTCTGTCTAAACTATCCAATCCCAAAACATAGTGGCTGTTAAGGACTTTGCTCAAAAACTCATTGTGCTTTAGAGAAAAGAACCCACTGCGGGTTTGAACTCAGCCAACTTGTTTGTAGAATTACACTAATCCAGTAAATGTAGATTGCTCCAGACAGAACCTCTTGTGTCCCAGAGAGGTGAAGGACTCACCTGTCTAAGGGTCCTGGCCACCAGGCTCTCCAGTACTGGTCCACGGTCTTCATGGAGGAGGTGAACCTCATCCAAAATGAGGAGACGCACAATCTGAGACAAAGCCACATCGCCAACACTCTTTCGTGTCACAACATCCCACTTTTCTGGGGTGGTTACCAGCATCTACAAATCACAAACGAGAAAAAACAAAATGCTCAAATAAAGTAACTTCTGGCCGTACAGCCAAACAATGATGCAGAGAAACATGTAAATGCTGTTGAAACACACTCTGCATGCTGGACACTTTACAACCCTCTGGATTGGGGCCTCTGCCTAGGTCACTTTTAGACAGACTCTTTGTGCTTCTCAGGTTTTCCATTAGTGGTACAACTACCTGGAGATGCTCACAACCATCTCCAGGATTGGCGTTTCTTGTTAGACTTTGGGCTCTAACTTTAAATGCTGCAGCCTTCCAGAGAACTTTGCTGTCCATCTCCATCCCTGTAGGACCACACTGGACCATCTTCTGATGCTACCTCCAGCAGGATGCTGCACCACGTCACAAAGCTCAGATCATCTCGAACTGGTTCCTGGACCATGACAATGAGCGGGCTGTCCTCCAGTGGCCTCCACAGTCACCAGATCTCAGTCCAGTAGAGCAACTTTGGGATGTGGTGGAAGAGGAGATTCTCATCACAGATGTGCAGCAGCTGAGTGATGTTCTCGTGTTAATATGGACCCAAATCTCTGAGGAATGTTTCCAACCCCTTGTTGAAAGCACGCCAGGCAGTTCTGAAGGCAAAAGAGGGTCCAACAGAGATGTGCTGAGAGCCCTGAGGAAGGCCAGAGGCAGCTCACTGGAACCAGTGAGTGCAATCAACAACTTCTTGTTTCAAAATGTCCTCTCGGGTCTGATAACACACTGGCAGGAAAAGCACAGACAGACACAGCTAGAGACCAGACACCACCGATGTTGAGGTGGTCCTCGAGTGAAATGGAAAGGAGACACGTCATGCCACGTCGTGTGGACACGACTGGAAAAGCACCATAAGACCAGCAGTCTTATGCAGGACATAAGGTCCAGATGGAGAACATGAGAAGGTGTTGAGCTCTTTCTCAACCTCCCTCCGTCATCCTGTCCCGCCTAAAATCTGCCACAATTGGTCTAGTTCCAACTGGTTTGACAGCACATAGGCCAGACCTCCACCAGTTTGCCCACAGGGCAAACAGATCCACTTGGGATGCCGTGGTCATAGTTCTCCATTTGGCCCGAAGGGGCCAGGAACATCAGGGAAGCTACATCGGGATGTTGTTCATTGGTTTCGGTTCCTCCTTTAAAACAATAGTCTTGGACATTCTGGTCTCCCACCACCCATCTGCACTTGGAAAAAGGACTTCCTGTCCAACTGGCCCCAGCATGTGAATCTTGGCCCCCGTTTTGCCTACACCTGGGTACTTGGAACCCTCTGTCTCTAGGGCTGAGCCCACTACTTAAGTCCCTCCACACAGCTCACCTGGGGCTGACCTCAAGGGGGAAATAAGACCACCTCCAGAGCTAGTGATGGTACACCACGTTGTGATGGCATGGTTCTCCAGCTGCATTACTGTGGGCAGGAAGAGCCTGAAGACAGCACGGATGATCATCAGCCGCCCTCCCTGCCTGGCATCCAGACCAAATAGACTGTTAAAACATGTGGATATATATTGCACACGTATGCACGCACACAGCAATGCTTTTGTAATCTTTACATATCCCGCAGCTGCTTTCATGCCTTGGGACTTGTTATTAGGTGGTATCCTTTGTGTTTTTACCATGTTTGTGGGTTAAGAAGCAGCTGTTAAATCCCATTAAACTGTGTATAATGACAACAAATGATTTTCATTCTTCTAATTCCCAATCTTTTGGATCAGGCTTTCATTAAAGCCAGCCTAAACCCTGGGTTTTAGCTTGCGTTGACTTGCTAGTCTTTAAGCACTTTGCTCATTCAGCTCTCACTCAGCCCTGACCAGTGTCACATGATGCTGCCTCAAGCTACCTGGTATTGCCTCCATATCAGTTCCACACGCATCAAACACTGGCACATGTAACCAAGACAACAACTAATTATGGGATCCATCCTCAGAAATTCTATTCAACAGTGTCATACCTGTATCAGCAATCATCAGACACCTTGTCTGTATTTTAAAGAAAAATAGCTCTAGAATGGATAATTAATATTGTGTGAGCTGTTTGTAAGCCTGTCTGTGGGTGTGCAAATTCTTATTGAACTCTTTGGGTACCAACAGTTCATTAAATCCTCCCTAGTTTGCATTTAAATCAATCTCCCAGCCATTAGTGGCAGGAGCGCTCACAGAAAATAAAGCCTGTGCATCTAATTGGTGCAACTGGTTTAGGGAAATGGAGGTTCTGGCAAAAAGAGCACCGACCAAAGAGCTGTACAGGAGAGAAGCACTGCCTCAGTGTACAGTCTCATCAGCAGGGCTGGCTTTGCTAGCTCTCTCTCTCTAATATACAAACACATAGCATCCATCAATCATCATCAACATCCATCCATCCGTCCATCCATCCCTCCACCCATCCTTTCATCCCTCCACCACCCATCATCCCTCCATCCACCCATCCATCCATCCTCCACCATCCCTCCTCCACCATCCATCCTTCCACCATCCATCCATCCCTCCACCCATCCATTCATCCCTCCACCCATCCATCCCTCCACCACCCTCATCCCTCCACCATCCATCCCTCCACCATCCATCCCTCCACCCATCCATTCATCCCTCCACCACCCATCCATCCCTCCACCACCCATCCCTCCACCACCCCATCCATCCCTCCACCCATCCATCCATCCATCCCTCCATCAGTAATGAACATGAACATTCAGGTGGACGACCAGTGTCCATACTGGGAGCCTTAATTCATTAGCTCTAACACAATGTTTCCATACTTGCAACAGGACCTTAAACTGTCCAGCTCGACCTTCAAGAACCCTATTTATATAACAATAAGAAAGCAGGCAGGGCCCGTGCTGGAGCAGACTGTCCTTCGACTACCGCCTACAGACAGGAGGTGAGAAGTCCCTCAAAGACATCAGTGTTGTTAGGGAGGGACTGTGCTAAAAGTGAGAGACATAAGCTCAAGGCCAAAACACAGAAAGCCAGAGTTTATTTAAAGAATGAAGAGGAGGACAGAATACATTATAGTTAAACATGTAGATAATGCAAGGAGCAAGCTAAAATAAGAACTTAGCTAGTTTTTTTGTTTGTTTTGTTTACGTGTGACATCACCTCTGTGCATTGAATAAGACTTCCTTTCTGGACCACGAGGTCTGCACCATCCCAGGATTCTACCCACTTGTTCAACAGCATTCACACAACAGTGTTACTCTAAATCTGTTTCTATGGTAAACCACCACAGCCATGAAGAGAGGAGGATGTGGGAGGACGGATCCATGTGAGAGAAAAATGGAATGGTGACATTGGAGAGAGACACAGAGGAGACGTCCATATATGCAGTAGGAACAGTTCATAATGAGCAAGGCCTGGAGAAACAGGCCTCAGTACAGCTGTTTTCATGTGTTCAAACTGTTTAATGTTACATTAGTACAGCACGGTGATGCGTCTGCTACATTAACTAAGCTTGATTAGCTGAGCTACGGTCTCTACTGTTGGTTAAATACAAGAAGGGTCACAATTGGGTCGAGAGGGGCACTTGGGATGGGTTAGTGGTGGTTGGTGATACAGGCAGCATGGTGTAGCACTCCTGGACTCTGTGTGAGCCAGCCTGGGCAGACGAACAGCTGGAGAAGGAACAGTGTCAGTCTCTCAGTACTCTGGGTGGTGGAGAGAAAGGGATGAGCTCTTCAGCATGAAGACCACAGAAAAGAGGCAGAGAGGCTTTTTGTGTCAGCCAAGAGTCCTTTAGTTCTTGTCGGAGGGATCTTCCTCCAGTCTACCAATCACCTGAGAGGTCTGTCTGCAGATTTCCACAGGTGTTCAGGTCAGGAGACTGTGAGGACCACAGTGAAACCTTCAGCAGGGGCTTCTTCAGGTGGTCCAAGGTTGTTGTTGGGGTGGGTTTAGGAAACACCAAGCATTAGTACGGTAGAAGCCACTCTCTTTCACCTTCAGCTTTTTTCAACATTTTGGCCTCATGTTTGCTACCAGAATAGTAAAAAAATACCAGAAGTTCATTGAATCCATTCTTCCCTGTGAGATGTTCCCATTGGCTGTAGCACAACTCCAAAGCCTGATGGATCCAGCCCATGATTACCATCTGGACAGATGTTCTGTGCCGTTTGTTCTTCAAACAGGCCTTTGCTCATTTGCCCATTGACGTCTCTTTTCAACCTCGTCTGTTCACTGGACTTGTTTCCAAAGTCCCTCAGACTCGTCCAGATGTCTCTCCCAAACGTTCTGCTGATGAGTTCTGTTGTCAGCATGCAGGAGATGTTTTCCTCTGATCGACTCTTCCATGAAGTTCATGTTTGTGCAGCTGTAGCTCAGCAGTCAACAGTGCAGGCACATCTCGAGTCTGACAGCCTTTCTGGAGGTCTTCTCCAGTCAAAAGAGGTTCTTGATTCTGTTTCCCTCTCATAGATTCCTGGTCTTCCACACCTTGACCTTCACACTTCCTCGTTCTGTTCATTTCTACATGACTAACATTGTGAAACTGAGACGTGGGGACCGGACAACACTGTATCTTTGGCTTCTCCTGCTTTGTGAGCATCAACTGTTTCATGTTCACAGTTATAGACAGCTGCTCAGGAAGCCACAGCTGCTGGTCGAGGAGTCGGGTATTAACTAAAGTGCACCGTATGCACGCGCATGTCTGACTCGTGCCTGCCACCCCACTGGTCTGATGAGTGTACTACAATATTTTGTATGTACGCGCAAGCTGGTTTTCAATACGTTGTCGGCTGTTTGGCAACTATATTGTTACGGGTTCAGAAAATGTTGTGGCGTAAACGGGCTCTTACAGAGTTAAATTCTGCAGGCTTCTTTGGGGTGGTTGGACAACCAAACACAAAACACAGGATGTGAATAGATGAATCGTAAATGTTCTTGTTGTAAAACATACGTAGCAACATAAAACGCAGGATTCTGTATCTTGGTGCAGTCAACAATGACAAGGACTCCAAGAAAAGTGCACTTAGTCCACTCAGGGGTGCTAGAGAGCATGCAAGCACACGTGCTGCAGAGGGGACGTGAGTGTGTGTGGGTGTTGTGTGGGTGTGAGTGTGTGTGTGCGGGTGTGTACCTGTGTGCGCTGGATCTCTCCTTTGGTGAGCTGCATGTCTCCAGTGAGTTCTTTCACAGTAATGCCCAGTGGCTCCAGACGCTTACTGAAGTAATTAGTCATCTCGGCCGCCAAGGCCTTTCATAGGAGCCACATAAACTATCTATTTGGGGGGTGGGGGGGTGGGAGAGGGGGGAGACAGGACAGTGGGGACAGGAGAGACAATGTAGTGATAAATGAGCAAACAGACTCTGGATCATTTGTTCCCTGGCAACCAGTGCAAATTACAATTTATTTAAGAATGCAACGCTGCATTTTAATGGTGATATATGAAAAGTGCGCACTGTTGTCGTGCCTACGACAGGGAAACCTTGAGATGAATTGTTTGTCTAGACATGTAGGTTACCTCCCCATTCTCTTGGATTTGAATTACAACTTGTATGAACCTTAAAGATATCTGGAAACTATGATTTCTCCTTATCTGAACGATTGATGCAAGAAAAAAAACCAGAACAGTTTTAATGGAGTAAAACATACTCATTAACAGTTTTCTGAGAAATAGGTGGTAATATTATTAAGAGTGTGAAGGTCGAGAAGATGTTGCCAGTTAATGGCACGTGTTAGGAAACACTAATAGATACAGTGTTGGGCGCCTTAAGATCAACCCTGAGCTGTGGAGCTCATCAGCTGATGTTGGTGGAGTCCTGTTCAGTTAACTGTATTGTGGTCGTGCTGTTTATGACACCATCGCTGTAGCCACCTTGAACTCGTCCTTCTTGATGACGCCACCGGGCTGCAGGTGCTGCCGTATTTCATGAAGGACGGTCAACATGGCGATGTTGGTCTGCCAGCACCGGTCGAGCCACAAAATGAGGAGGTTTTCCGTTGGTGTTGTAGGCCCGTCTCAAACACGATGGACGGATCCTGTTCAGGCGCTTCAAGCCCTTTGAACACCAGCTGTCCGATCTGCACAGAGGAGAGGAAGGAAATGCTTTTAGACAGATGATTTAAACCACTAAAAGCTCATGTTCCCACTGTGCAGTCATCATTAAATCCAGCGGTTCTCAGACACCAAAGATTGGGCACAAGCTCACAAATGTTATGGAAGGGTGTTTAAAGATCAAGATCTGAAGGTCCAGTGGCCCAGAGCTCCATATGAGGACATGTGAAGATGCTGCTGGGCCCATGGACTTGTGTTGTATTTCCATGGATACCGTCATCCAGGCTCAGAAGAAACACTAGCTCCAATATCTGTAAATGCTGATGTTCATGCTGATGTTTCTCTGTGGCATCTCCTGCACGTCTGTCCCTCCCACGGAGACGGACCCTCATCTGTGGATCAGGTCTCTTCTTTTTCTTTAAAAGGGCTTTTGAAGTTTTTTTCCTGACCCGGTTTGGAAGGTCCAAGGCCAGAGGGGGTCACAGCTGTGCAGCTTCTAAAGCTCTCTGAGGCAACAGTGTTTGGGATTTTTGGGCTCTTGAATAAATCTGAATTAAATTTAAACTAGACAGGGGTTTGTAACCTTCGAGCAGTTACAGATAACATACCCACCATCGGTTTACAGATTGTGTTTGGAATAACAACTGATCACATCCTAATTCCCCCAGCTGACCTTCAATGGCCATGGATTGATCCTGATAAAGGTCAGGGTGACCATCAAGTCTGTCCCAAAAGCTGTCCAACCTGACGCATCTGTAGATCATCTGAAGGCTGCTGGCAGGATGGACGACTGAGGAGCAATAGTGAGCCGCCCTGATACAAACATTCAGCCTGGGCCAGGAGACCTTCCTTCATTTCACCAACACCACCTGGAGCAATGATAAGGAACTACTGGGACAGGATTCAGTCCAAAGTCTGTTTTAGGAGTTGGGAAGTGACTTGGTGAGGAGGAGATGGTTAAGGAGGAGATGGTTGAGGAGGAGATTGTGAGGGGGAGGATGGTTTGAGGAGGAGATGGTTAAAGAGGAGACAGTTGTGGAGGAGACGATTAAAGAGGAGATGGTTGAGGAGGAGATTTTGAGGGGGAGATGGTTGAGGAGGAGATGGTTAAAGAGGAGACAGTTGTGGAGGAGACGATTAAAGAGGAGATGGTTGAGGAGGAGATTGTTGAGGGGGAGATGGTTGAGGAGGAGATGGTTAAAGAGGAGACAGTTGTGGCCTTGATGGAGAAGGCAGTTTGAGCCAAGAAGGATTTGACCGTCTGGTTGCAGATTTTAAACTCTTGTTCTCTGTTCAGAGCAGATGAGGATGAGTTGTTGGAGGAGGTGGGGGCAGGCAGGAATATTATTGATACTTTTTGTACTGAGAAATGTTTTGGTACTTAAACAGACAAACAGAGAAGAAGCGGTGCGGGTTCAGGCTGTTGGAATCATCATCGGTGGGACGAACAGAAACAACAGGCTGAAAGCAGCTCAGTTACAGCAGAGGAAAACAAATCAGGAGAAACAACAAAGTCTCACTGAAAAATCAGATCAATTCTGCAGCGTTTAGCAACTGGCTAACGATCACATTAGCAGTTTATTTTCCAATGGAAATGATAATAATATACTGTAGTTCATCACAGTTTGAAGACATCCCCCCCCAAAACCTAGCAACATTGTCTTCTAAGGACATTTTGTGATTTCTATTTCATTAAGCAGCTGAACGTTCTGTGATTTTCACAATAAAGTTGGAATGCTGGACAAAGGTGGAATTAGGATCATTTTATGGTATTTTTCTCATGTATTTGTCTATCCTGTCTGCACAAATGTGTGTGTGTATTTGTTCAAAGGCAAAGCAGGTGGCCCACTGAGCTGCTGAGTCTGGGAAAGGTACAGTTTGGAATGGTACGCCTTGATCTAGCTCCTGAGGTTGTGGGGAGGGCTCCAGCCCTCCCTGATCCTCGTACCTCAGCAGTCCAGACACGACTGAAGGAGACGTGCAACAGGGTGCGGATGTGTTCTGCTCAGTGGAACCAGCATTGTTCAGGCCGGAGTTTTAATCAAATAAACCGGGACTCTTCTCACAACACTTGGAATGTCCTTGTGGTCGTCTCACCTTTTTTTCGCTGTGTGCTCATCACGATAGGCTCACACACCGTGTGACCACGACTAGGACTGCCTCCTTTACTGTTTTCACGTTGCTCAGAAACGTTTCTGTTATCATGTTCCTGAAATCCAAACCAGTTTCACTTTTACGCTATTCTTGGTGTGGTTGTGTTGCTGGCCGATGCATATGTGCTCTGAGGCAAATAAACACACAAAAGGAGGCGCCATCCAGCCAAGTGAGGAGTTCCATCTGTCAGTGACCGAACAACAATAAGCAGGCCGACGCTCGGAAAGTGAGCCGTCGGCAACAATGAAGGAGGAGGTAAAACTCATGTGTGGTGGCTTTAGCTGTCAGTCAAAGTGCTCACTACCTGCCATCGCTATTGGCAACAGAGCGCGGCTGATGGCCTTCAATCTCACACTACCTGTGATAAGTAGAGAAACGGCTGCCATCAAGGACAGCTTGCACACGCTGACACCAAACACGCCAACCCGGGCTGCTGCACAGCTGCCTCGGTGCTGGGAGGGATGCTCTAATACCACAAACGCATGAAGACGCTCCCTTTCCTTCCTCTGATATATTCCTTCCTTCTTATTTTCTCCATCATTTGCCCCTCTCGCTGCCTCGTGCCTCAATCCCAGTAAGACTGGTCGAGGATGCCTTAAGCTTAGACAGCACTATTATTTATTCAAGGATTCATTAGAGGTATGTCATCACTTCCTCCTCTGCTGGTTTCGCTCCGACACTCACAGAAAGAAATAATTAAGAGTGCATGTCAGGCAACGGGCTGCCGTTGGGAAGCGTGCCTGGCAGCCCGGTACCGAGGCAGAGGTTATTACTGGCATCACCGTGCAACTTTAACAGAGTCCACAGAGCAGGCAGGGCCACTGGTGAGGGACTGGCAGCTCACCAGTATCAACCCAGTTGTTTCATTGTCACCAGTGCTGCGTTTCCACTGTGGGACCTGGGGTCCGAGCCTGTCGAGCAGGAACTGTTACATGAATAGGCTCCGCTAACGCCTCTGTTTGGACAGAGGATCAACACCACTGACGAGAAAGACGCCTTTTTTTAAAATAAGTAAGCTGGTACCCTAGTCCAGCAATGGGGTCCCAGATGTTTCTGAGCTGTGTGGGACGATGAAACCACAGGTCAGAGCGAAATGAGGTTCACCCGGCGCTCTCCGATGGGCTCGGAGGAACCAGGGGAACATAAAGGTGAGCTCCAGAAAAAGCCCAAAACACCACAGACAATCAGGAGGAAGTGGATCAAACAGGAAGCACTGCAGGTGCTTTAACCGCACCGATGCTATTTGCGCTACCGACCAGACAGCAACGGGAGGGAATCTCGCCTCGGCTCGGCTACAAAGTTCCTGGAGACCGGAAAGAAAGTGGGAGAGTTCTGTGACTTCCAGCATTTTTGTTCAACTCACAGTTGAACTTGCGTTTGAACAGAGTAAACATTCTTGTTTCCTGCATGCAGACGATGAGCTGACCTGTTAGCCACCAGCGCTAACTCCGCCCACTGCTTTCCCATCGTTAGCTTACGGAGAAAAATGTCAATTCTAGTTGCAACATTTGATAAATGCAACTAATTTTAGATTTAAAACATGCTTCATGTGTTGCAGTTTAATGATGTGTGTATTTGAGGATCCCTGATGCATATGGGCGAAAGCAGGGTGCACCCCCGGGTGAGTGGCCAGCTCATTGTAGGGCCCTATGTCAGCCATGTGGGTTCGGCTCCTTGCTCAAGGGTACCTCGGCATTGCCACGAGAGTTTCGGGCGGCCGCTGGTTATGAAGACCTGCCCCACGTGGAAGAGGTAGTGTGCTTCTCCCCATCTACTGGGTCCTTCTTCTGGCGAGTCTACTGGACATCTATACATGAATATTCATTTTTGTTTGATGGACCAGTGAGCCTCAGCCAGTTTTGTGAAGCGTCTCCACTCACGTCTGTGTCTCAGCGGGTCACCACAACAATCATCTGAGCGGCTGGTCCTGATTTTGATTTATCGACCTCTGTAAAGCCAGCGTGCCGCGCTGCTAAAACATGCTAATTCATGCTAATGTATGCCTGCCACACTATTCCCCTTGAGGGTAAAGCATACATGGAAAAAGAAATCTGCCATCATTTAATGATCTTGCTAATCTTCAGAGCATTCTTCATTTTCTTCTTTAAAACCTCACTGGCTTCATTCTTATGTTAATGTATGCAGGAAGATCTTTCAATCGCATCCCAGCTGTGCCTAACAAAGCTGGTGTGGTGGCTGCCACGCCACATCTGTGGGGGGAGCTCCTGCTTCACCGACAGTACGCAGCTGTTAATGAAGAAGACTTGGCTCAACCAATGAGGGACTTCTGCACCTGCGGGCGGAGGGTCAGTAGTGCTACATCTGGTTCTGCATCACAGCTGGTTCTGTGTGACCTCAGTCCACCAGAAGCTACATTCATGGAGATACTCGCTTGTCTCTGACAGTGGTCAGAGGTTCTCTTCTAATGTCTGTGACCCTGCACATGTCCCACCTGCATCTACACTCATCTCACTACTCAGGTGAAACACATCATCACAGCCAGGGATATATAGTGACTGGAGGATGATGGATGGATGATGGATGGATGGATGATGGATGGATGGATGGATGGATGGATGGATGGATGGGATGGGTGGATAATGGATAGATGGGTGGATGATGGATAGATGGATGGATGGATGGATGGATAGATGGGTGGATAGGTGGATGGGTGGATGGAGGGTGGATGGATGGATGGATAGATGGGTGGATAGGTGGATGGCTGGATGGATGGATGGGTGGATGGATGGGTGGATGAAGGGTGGGTTTATATGATGGAGGATAGATGGGTGGATGATGGATAGGATAGATGGGTGGATGGGATGGATAGATGGATGGATGGATGGCTGAGGGTGGATGGATGGATGGATGGATGGGTGGATGGATGGATGGATGGATGGATGGTTAGTGTTAAAGCACAGGCGCTGAGCACCGGAGCCCCCTGGGTGTGCGTCCATATGGGCTCTGGGGGTCGGGGTGGACAGGGCGAATGTGTCCTATAGTCCCACCCCGACCCTTCAGAACCAGAGGAGGTAAAGATCCAACGAGGATGAACGTGCTTAGCAGGGAGAAATCCGATGCACATATTGCGTGCGGTGCTGGAACGTGTACACGGATCACAGGACTCCACACCAGTTGAGGATCATCACCTCATCTTCAGCCAGAGCTGAGTCAGATGGGAACTGACACTGGGCTCATTAACGCAGCACATACACAGCTAAAGGCCATGTGGGCAAACTGGGAGGACTGGGAGGATCCCACCCAGTCCACAAACCGCTTAGGATACACTAATTGGACAGTCCCTGCTGTCCATGACTGTGGCTCCGTCAGCAGGTGGAAGGGTGAATTTGAAGTGGTCAACGTGCACGTTGTCTGAGACAGCCGTAGTTTCTCTGCTCCACCTCGGATTTCTGTGCTATTTGTGTTTCTTCGTCACAATATAAGCTGCTAAACTAATTTAATTCCCTCTGTGAATTGGTAATGAGAAGCTAAGAGATATAATTGTGTCATTTTCATGCCATCCTTTTAATTACTTTCTGGTTCCATTTCATTCCATTGTGAATTGACAGCCTGATCTAACTTTTAATTGGCAGTTTTTGCAACCAGCTTATCAGCCTGCACAGTCAGAATGACCTCGTCCATAAACACACTCTCACGCGCAGGCTGCAACATTCCAGCCAATCCACACGCTCCCAAGTTCAACCCGGCTGCACGGAGGAGTTTGTCACGGTGACATGCAGATGCAGCGAAACAGGAGGACTATTTCATTTCCCAACAGAGCAGCAACAGCAGGAAGAAAGAGGGGGTGGGGGGGAGATAGCAGAGACTGAGGTAATCCATCACTTCATCCATAAGCACCTGCTGAAGGGCCACAGAGAGCCTCGTGAGCCCGAAAAGCCTCATCAAAACATTTCCTGTGGTCAACTTTATAGCGGTACTGATAAAGTTTAGAGCAAATGTGTTGTCCTCTTCCCCCGGCATGGTGCAGCACCACACCATGTCCACACTCTGCCTCCCCCAATGAAAATGAAAATACTGTGGTGGAGCCAGACCCTCAGGGGGCACCTTTCATCCAAATGACATTCCTGAGCTTCTCCACGTGTCCTTGTGGTCTTGATGTGGAGCACATCACTCGGTTTCACCTACCAAAGCTCGTCAGCACCTCCCACAAGTGTAGGAGGAGTTTTTCCTCTGCTCATCAGCTGAATTAATTGGATGACTTCAAAAACAACAACCCTGAAGTGGACCAGCTCTTCTAATGTCATTCCAGGATATTAGCTGAATGTGTCTGATTCACAACACACTGGAACATATTTATCCCAGTGAATTAGGGAGGCCTGTTACAACACAAGACGCTGATGCTCATTCATTAGTTAAAACGCACCATGATAAATTCCCCATGTTTGATGTTTCACACAGCTATTAAAGGCGCAGCCAGGCTCTCACAGCCCTCTCTGCCATTACAGGCTTTCAATAAATGACAATCGCCACTCAGCATAAGCGGGAGGGGTAGTGGAGAGACCGTCCAGGCTGCCTTTTTAATAGCACGTTAGACTTATTTATGCTTCGTGAACAAGCACTTTAAATGGAATGGGCCACTTTCTTTCCCAAGTTACACAGGATTATAATAGGTTAATGAAGACTCGCTGCATGATTGAGACGCACTGACACCCCTCAGCAGAAGGGTTTACCTATATGTCATAATACCGTGTACCCCATATGTACACGGGGATTCATGAAGGCTACCAATCACACAAACGAAGCTAACCATTCATTCAGGTATTTTGAAGAATGTTCCTTACTTAAGATGTCAAATCAAGCACAAAGCCAGCAGAGAAAGTCTTAGGGGGCTGCAACTCACATGGGTGAGAGGACTTAGTGGAGATTGCTTAAGGAACGGTGTGATAATGAGCCCTTAAAACAATGTAAAAATCAAACCCAAGAAGAAGAGAACCAGAGCAGATGCAATTAACCCATCAAGTTTTCAGGCCTTACAACACACACGGCAGAGGGATTATCATGATGTTCATTAGCATGAGTGACAGGAAGGTTAAGTGGGGGGAGCAGTTACAGTGGTCCCCTGAAGTGTGACTAAAAGTGTCTGAGGTTGGCGGCTCTGTTGCACCATCAACAAAAGGCCACACTCGCAGAGGAGGCGACCTCCACTAATACAATAAAGATGAATTGCAAACGTGTTGGCAGACAGGCTGGGACGAGAGAAGCGAGAGAGAGACTGTGTGTGTGTGAGAGTGTGTGTGTGCGAATGTGCTATTCCTCATCCTCCTGCCAAACGATTCCCTACAGCATGGAGGAAGCTCTGGTGCCTCCAGCCGGGCCCAGGGGAGGCTTGCTAGAGCTGCCAGAGGCCAGAGCAGACATCAGTCTGAGTGCGACGGCGTCAGTCAAGGTGTCGGACAGACTGACGGGTCATTGTGTCAGCTGACAGCAGGCGGAGAGCTACAGCACCTCCATTAAGAAGGAGCATCACTCACAGGCCATTATAGCTGCAGGCCTCTTTTCAGGGAGGACAGCAGGGACAACTCCAACATGGACCTGCTGCTCAACGGACACGGAGGCAAATCCACCAGCTTCACAATGTCTGACGGTCGACATGGCAACCCGCAGCTTTGAGAGAATGTTGTGCCCTTATGCTGTTTAGGAATCTGGACTAAAACCTTTGTCTGGGCGTCTCAATGTGTGACACGTGCAGATCTTAGATGTCTACGGACGTCATTTATTCCGATTAACATTAGTGGAAACGCAACATTTTGTAGTTGTCTTGCTGATGTTTAGAAGCCTATAAAGCAAAAGATGATGTTACTGTTAACGTTCCGTTGCCGTCCCAACATCCCAAAGCTGTAATCTGGTTGAGACACAGGGGTGTGAGTGCAGCACAGACAGAGAAGGAGTTCCCACCTCGTCTAGTTCCGAGATGTAGACGGGATTTTTCTTCAAAGCCAACGGGCATGGGCTGACTGGGCGGGATCTCCACCTCCTCACACAGTTTAGTGTTCTCTCTGCGGATTCCCTCGGGCAGCAGCATCTGAATGTCACACACACACACACACACACACACACACAGACGCCTCAGCAGTGAACTCCCGGCACACCGGTGGACCATGTTCCACACCACAGAACACAGCCTCTTTTCCCAGTGACTTAAACAGTGCTGATGACCTTCTATTAGAACCTCAACTTTACTACCAGCCTTAATCTGCAGAGTTATTTGAGTTAATGAGAACACTTGTAGACAGGCTACTCACTCGGGCTCCTCCGACAATGCAGCCATCTTCCTCGCCTCAGCATAGCTGTCATAAACGTTGGGATAGCAAGGACGTTGGTACCCCCCGTCTCTGGTCAGGATGGGTCGCGCCGTGCAGTCAGCAGGGCCTGCTCGCTGTGCCAGGACAAGAGTCAACAGTCAAAGGTGAAGACGATCCAGGAAGACAGAAAAACACAGTATGTAAGGGATTCCACTCCGATTCTTTCCCCTCTGAATTTGGCCATCCTCGTCTTCATCACTTCTTTTCCATGTAAATTACAGGTAGAGAAAACGCCTCCGCACAGGGAAGGAGGTGCTGTGCTAGTGAGGGCTTCGTTTTTAATTTGGGAAAGGTCTCAACAGGCTGTCATGAAAATGCAAAAGCTTGTCTTTTCAGGGCAGGGTGAGATGGCCAGACAGACGAGTGAGGAAGAAGAGATGAAGGGAAAGTTTGGGAGAACAACATACCGCAGGGCTCTCATCTCTCTGGGGTCAAAGGCCATGACGGGCCTCTGAGGAGTCGCTTTCTTCTGCTCCTTTTCCTTTTCTTCCTCTCTTTCTTCTCCTCTCGGCGGTACATCTTCATCATCTGCTTCTCCTGCTCCGACTGGATGGTCACCTGGCATCCATAGGTGGGCATGGCGACTTCGCCACTTGCTTTCCAAAGATCTGGAAAAGCAAGTCTTAAAATAAATAAGAGGCATGAGCACTGAAGAAAACCTTCAACGCTGCCTATTATTCAGGTGAAATGGTCCTCCCGGGTGTAACTTTGCAATGGCGTGGATGGAGTGTGAATGCCCCCCCGCCCCCGCTGTGCTCCCTGCCTGACGCAGAAGCTTTAGCTGCTTTTATAGAATAAATAGACACACAGCGGAAGGGCGCCATATCTGGAGGACTTTTAAGCTTCTTTTCAGCCTTATCGTGGCACGCTTCTGAACCCTGCACCTCCAAAATGGAGAGATGGCTGTACTATAATACCTCCAAAGGTAAACAAGCCTTTGCAGCAACCGCAACTAAAAATGAATTAGAAATGTGATGACTAAATGAATTCATATTCGTAGTTTCGTCACACTTCCTGTCGGCTCCAAGCAGGTCTCTACATTAATCACGCTAATCTCCGTCAGGTCCTGGAGACAACGGCGTGAGTTCCCACGTCTCCCCCATCTGTCTTTACTCTCCTTTCATCACCTTCATCTTCAGGATGCCTGGTCACGACTCGGCGCTGTGCAGCGGCTATAATTGTTGTTGCGTAATCCAATGATGGTGGAGGACGCAGCCCCGGGGGCCGCTGAAGTCGAGCGGCAAAGTGGATTATATGAGCCGGTCCAAGTGACTGGAGTCCATTTGTGGAGACGGCGTCCTCTGCTTGCTCCCCCAGCCTGGATGTAAAGGATATATGCTGACTGCTGTGTTTCAGGGGATACAGGGGCTGCTGGTGGACCTGTGGCTCAGAATTTGGCCCAGAGTTTAGCACATGTGCCAATCATCTGGCCGTGCTGCAGCCTTACATGGACCATGTAACCCATCCGACTAGCTTCCAGTAAAGCTGTAAAGAGCTTCGGGTGAGCCTCTGGTCTGCTTGGAGTCTTCTGTAGTGATAGAATGAGAGCGTGTTTGTGACCCAGACCAGGGTGTCCAGCATTTGACTGGTTGCTGCTGATGGTTCCAGGATAGTGTGGCGAAGCAGGGGTTAACGCTCCCCTCGGCAGGCTCCCCATTCGAGGCACAACAGCTCAATAAAAAGCAGAATGGCTCTTGAAAACAGATGAGATCTGATGATTGCTCCACGGCTCGGGTTGATTGACTGAATGATTTCTTCTTTATCTGGTCTGGCGGCTCTACGTGCTGCAAAGCCTCCCTCTGTTCCAAGCTGCTCTCCTCTTCCTGTCACTCCTGCCCTCCCATTACCTCTCACCCTTTAACTCTCTCTTCCCCGTGCCCGATTCCTCCGTCTAAGTGGTTCCACATCCCCTGTTTTTTCCTTTGAGGATGGAGCTGTGGGGCCTGACGGTGATTGCCTGATTCTTATTTCCATCAGTGGCCGCTGCCACCATTATCATGTGAAGAGCATCTTCAAGACGGACTGTTATTCCCCACAGTCCTTTCAAGGTTTTCATGTGTGAGAGTGCAAGTGCAGCCTTTACATCAACAGGAAGCCTTTTCCTTTCTGGACGCGTGGCAGAAGATTTCCCTGACATGGGTCAGGCTGACGCAGTCCCGCCTGTTTCCTATATGAGACAGCTTCAGTTCACCGGCTCATCCTGGCTAAACTCCAGCACTGACCGATTCGTGTTCATGTCGTTTCAGACAGCCTCAGAAAGTGGTGAAATGCAGTTTTCTGCTATCCAATTCATTCACCTACTCAGCCTAAGCAAAGGATTTAAAGATACGGTCCCATAAAAGTCCTGATCTGATCCCTCACATCCTGTGATCAGTGCTAGCGATGCCGGCTGGCAGAAAGTGTTTGGCAGCCCAACAATGGACACCAGCGTGTTGTTAAATTTGTGACAGAACTATTGTCCACGGGCCACGTGCACCACATTGTGCGTTTTATAGCCTCGCCCTAAAGAGGCTGGTGGAGGGAGCAGCAGCAGCTTCTGCCAGATGAGCAGCAGCGTCGCCTTCCTGTAATGACTGAAGTTATTCTGCCACGTGGTCGTACACGTTTAGAAATCAGTTAAACGGATGAGGCACCATTTCAGGACACGACCCAACACCAGGCCCCAGCCTCAGAGACCATCAGAGGAGGTGAAGGACGGAGTTGACGCCGTGTTTTTAACCTGATCTGGATCCCTCTGCTTCTGATCTCTCTTTATCACTTTCACAACTTGAAGGTAAAACGCCACCCAGATCCGAGCAAGATGGTAGCAGACTCATGGGTGAGAGCAGCGGGTGTCCAAAATCCCGAGCGTTCACTCTTCCTGAAGTGGACGACAGCTAAAATCTAATGTATTTGGCAGTTAAGGTGAGGTTTTTGATCAGTGCACCTGCCTCTTTGGTTCTGCTCCCCAGTTTTAATACTCTACAGGAGTAACTAATAGCAGCGCCCCTGAATCCCACTGAGGAACTTCATAAGAGTGTCTGTGGACTTTGAGCTCAACAGATTTGTGGGAACAACAGCAGCACATTTCTGCCCTATAACTATGTAAATGTGAGAGCATTTCTCATGACTGGGTTAATAAACATGGCTTCATTTAACTGTTTAAAGTGACTTGTGGATTAAAGTCTTGGTAGACTTTTAAACCTCTAAATGAATGAACAGAACTCTTCATCAGGTCACAGGATGACCCAGTCACCACTTTTAAGATCTAAATTCAGGGAATCTAAAGTTGAAAATACCCTGAAGGATTGTGACTTGAAATAAGTGCTGGGATTATGGTGACAAAGCAAGAAATCTCTGGTCTAATCTGCAGCTGCTTTGATGTCTACCTTACACACGGATCACAGAGCTCTGGCAGAGCAACATTATCCATCCTTATCGCTCCGCCGCCATTTCCAACGGCAGCACGCTCACCCTCTCTGGATTAACGGCAGAACCTAATGAACCTTAGGACAAAGGAAATGGGGTCGAGACACAGGATTGGCTTATGATGGAGCTGGGGGATTCCCTAACAAAGACAAGCAGGTAGAGCTCAGCCAGCAAAGCCCTGCAACACTCACACAACTTCATCTCACAGTAACTCGGCCAACCTCTGAGCGGCAGGACGGCTGACAGGTCGAGAGAACCAGCACAGAGCAGAAGAAGCCGCTCGTTTTCACCTCCATTCAACAGCATCGTACAGTTTTACTCAACAGAGGGGGCAGAAATAAATGGCCCTCTTTCTGGGGCGCCTTCACAGATTTAATCAATAATACACTGGTCTTTACAGGGAGGCTGCGGTTTTAGCTAGAACAAACAGTTTTAGATTCTGTAAATCATGCTGTCAAACTGCCGAGAAAACTAGTTTGATTGGAATAGATGCGATATAAATAAAGCTGAACTGAATTGGTCATTGCAACCTGTCAGCGGGCTCGACGATGACGCAACTGACGTGAGTCAGGTGACTTCCTCTGTGTCCCTACAGTCTGTTGTCACTAAACTGGATTTTAGAAAAGCTCTTCCAAAGTTAAGCTAAGCAAGCTAAACAGACTTGAAGTAAGTTCAATTCCGAATCAAGTGAAAGAACGGTGAAGGGAGGGATGAAGTCTGACCCTGCTGTGTAACTGCTCCTGTCTGGTGGGACGTTGGCGAGCGAGCTGACCACCTCCAGCCTCTTCTGAAGGAGAGTTGAGATCATCTCCAAACCTTCTGGACCCAGCAGCTCAAACAGCTGGAAGGAGACAGAGAAAGTCAGAATAACAGGGAGGTGTGGCCCAACGTGAAGACAGGTGCTACGGCCCAGTCACAACACCTGCCGATTACAGCGGTCCTAATGGAGAAGGCGCCGCAGCCCTCGGCCACCTGCCACTCAGCAAACGACAGGAGAACAAGGACAAACCTCGTCCACAGGAGCAGCCGTGCACCCTGCACGTGCAAGGTGCCAGCATAGTTGGAAAACAGAGCTCAGAGCCAAGAGGGATGAAGACATGAACCTTTACACGTCACCAAATCCAGCATTCCACACAAACTAAATCCATAAACGGTATCGGGCATTTGCTCACTCAAGTACAACTTAGCAGAATGTCAGCAGGCACAGTTCAGAGAGTTAAATAATATGTGTGGAGCTCCAAAGTGAGGAGCCTGTAATCTGAACGCAGGCAGAGCTGAGGGAGGTCTGCAGGTGCACAGCACCAGCCTGGCACACGGGCCGCTCCGGGGGCAAACACGTCAGCGAGAGGGCCGGCTTCCAAATGTCAACTACGTGATGCTGCCCATAGGGCCGCTGAAGCGGAGCTACTGTTATTATCTGAGAGGGTTTAAGAGTGAGAGGAGTCCCATCAAAGACCATCCTGCTCCGCTCATTAAAACAAACAGAACTGCGACAATTTGTTGAGCTGCGCTGAGCTGCAGTCAAAGCTCTAATCAATCCCAGCTCGCTCGGGCTCAGAAGGTGGCTGGGGATGAATGTGATGCCAGTGAAAGTGGCCACACGGGGGCTCGAGATCACATCAGCCTTCTGTCAGCATGTTCTCCTGCACTGAGAGAAGATCTTCTGACAGTTCTGTTTCTCTCTCCACCAATGACTGTCAATTACATTTTCTGCTGATTTATGGCCGTGGGTCCAACACAAGAATCCCTGAAGTGTGTCCAGGGTTGGAGATTACAACTCTTGTGGTTTTTTTAAACCGTCCCTCATAGGTGTCAGCCTCAGAGGGCTACCACATTAGCTTTCCAATCCTGTGGACAGGTGGAGTTGGTAATATCTCCAAAAGGTCACTGGCGGGTTGAGCGGTGGACAAAGCTAAAGGCCAACTTGGCCAAACAGTCATGACAAGATAAACCCGAGAGGCCTCCTGATGAAGGTCAAGGTCCTAGCAGATCCATAATAGAGAGTGGGTTTCCCTTGTGAGACAAACCTCGTTCTGCAGCTCATCGTCGCTCCTCTGGGAGGCCAACATTTCAAACAGGGAGGTGTACAGCTCCTCTGGGCTGGATGAGATCATGTTGCCTCCGTTCAGATACTTCTCTACCTCACTGTGAAGGAGGTTTTCATCCCCAGAGGTCAAAGATCTCCCCGAGGGAAACATCCCTTCCTTCTCCGGCTCCTTTCGCCCGCTCTGCTGGATGTTGAGAAAGTTCATGAAGTCCAAACCATCTTTCTCATCGTGGACTCCTGAGGAGTTCAGGTCTTCCAGAGGGTCCAGAGTATAGCACTCGTAGGAGAAAGCAATGTTACGACCAAAAGTGGAGCCTCGTTGAGTGGTGCGACGGGAGCTCTGGATAAAGTCCTCCACGTGAGCGTCTCCAAGCGAAACCACCAGCCGAGCCACAGAGGAGCAGGAGGTTTCAGCCCCCAGACGACGGAAACGGCCCAAACATATGTTTGATGGCGCGGGTCTCCTCTGTGCCCACGTGCTCTTTATTGTAGAAGATCTCAAAAAGGAAGACTGGCGGCACTTTCGACGGCCTCCTGACCGTGTTCAGATCCCACTGAAAAAGAAGATAAAAACACACAGCAAACAGCTTGTTATCCAACCCTTCAGGCGTGGAACACACCGAGCTAAAGCAGTCAGAGCCAGGGAGGCGTCCTTCTGGCTGTATCGTGGCATCCTGCAGCTTCTCAGCCTTCATACAACATCTTTAGCTCAATGCTCTGTTCCTGCTGCATGCACGTGTCATTGTCACAGAGGCAAGCACCAATTCTGCGAGGATCTTTCATCAGTGCAGGTATGTTTCTACCCTGTGACACACTTCTGGAAGGGAACAATCCCTTAATTAATGCCTTCCTTTTTAATCAGACTGTCAGAAGTTCCAGCTGCACCAGTCTGAGCTAGCATGACTAAAGCCAGCACAGGGAGCGTGTGGCAGCAGTCTTTACAGCTGCTGCTCCTCTGGGCTGGAGCAGAAACGTTAGCTGGCCCGTCGTCTTTGCTCAGTGGCAGTAAACGTAGATGTGGTGGTGCTCACAAACGTTTTTCAGCTTGGTGGCGAGCGCACGCTAACAATGCGCACTTCACATGTGGACACCGACATCTTTGGTCCATCCCTACGGGGACACAGTTGAGACACTGTCCCTCAATTTCTGAGAAACTACACTAAGTGTTGACACAAAAAGCACCGGGAAGAATGGGCCAATTAGAAAAGAGATGGACATGTTCAAATCACAGCAGAATGGCTGTTTTGGCCTTTTCAAAGTGGCGTTTTATTTTTTGGATGGTCACTCAAATGAAGAGTCGGAACCCTCCAGAAAAATCAGCATTGATACAACCAGAGAACAACGTCATCACAGGTTGTTGAGAAATATAAGAGCTCACACAACACACACACACACACACACCACACGGTACAGGACATGATTTAAAAAAAAAACGCTACATTTCTAAGAGATCAAAGTCATTTTTTAGCTATTCTGGCTTTGGAGCCACATTTCAACCCTGGCTGGAAGATGAAAACAGATGATAAAAGCCATTTATCTTTATCGGTTTTTAACACAAATGCATGAAAATCGGTGCAGGGAAGTGTCGGTGGATTTCAGGTAGAGGAAATAATTACCAATTTGTTGGCTGCCAAAAGCAGACTCTCAGCTCCTGATTGGCAGCCTGCAGCTTAGCTTTGTCCCGATTCTGGGTGCAGAAATGGACAATCTTCTGCCACGTCAAGCCCTCTTTGGCAAACAGCTCCGTCTCTTCTGCCGTTTCATCTAAACAGGAGGACAAATGTGCTCTTAATTCAACAACAACACCCATTACTCAGCTCCCTTCTGCAGGCTGGGCAGCAGCTTTTCCTTGTAATTCAGAGATGGTAAACAAAAAGTGCTTCTCTGTGAGGACCAGCAGCAAAACTGTGACTTTCTGTGTGATCGTTTAGAAAAGCAGAGTCACCTGTAAAGAAGGAAGTACGTGGCCAGAGTTAGCATCGCTACAACTTTAACACAGACCAAGAAGTTACTAACAACAAGCTCTTCTCTTCTGTCTGGACTGTCAGGAGGTGATGCAGCCATCAATCTGTGCCAGTGTACGTATCCTGACACTGTCTGATGCTAGATTATGGCACAACTTGGACAGGAGGGCAATGATCCAGTGTGGACAGTAATGATCAGTGCAGTAGCAGTCATGACAGATGTGTTTCTGTTCCTACACCACAGATCCACACTGGCAGGAGGGCAGCCTAATTTTTGGACATGCTAACTACTGACGGGCTGGGTTGTGCTGGAGCCTGAGCGACCTGGAGGACTGGCAGGACGCAGACATCAGGGCTGTCCTCACCTTCAGGTCAAAGCGCTGCTCAGCTACATCGTCCCTCCTGCTGACAACAGAGAAGGAGCGCAGCGCTCCGGTCAGACGTGGAGGGGGACATGGCTGCTTACTGGTTCCACTGGTCTCACAGATGTCCCTTTCTGAAACAGAGGACAGCATGTTTAATAGAGAAGCGTGACTTTAATTGAGGTGACTTTTATTGCGTTGACTGCAGAGAAACGCTCAATTTCGTGTTTCACCGTGTGTTTAATCTTCTAATGGTGGGAAATTGATTTCATATTTATCAGTAATAACATGTCCTCCTGTCACCGGTGAATATTACTAGCTAATAACGAAGTCACTACACTTGAGAACAAACTGCGCTGTCTCGCTTTCAACTTCAGTGGAAATGAAAGTTCACAGTGCAGAAAAAAGCCGGCATATTCTGAGATACAGATTAAACGGCAATGGAAGATCATGAAAGACCTTTTGTCACAGGTTAGAATTGTGTAAACTATGTCGCTATTGTACATGTAAAGTAGGAAAATGTTGTAAAAGTGTGCGACAACAGCTGAGCAAGTCACTGACGCCAGTTAGCTAATGTTAGCTTAGCCTGGATGGCGCTTTCTCAGCTGCGGTTAGCGTCAAGACTCGGATAGAACAAAAGATGCCTTAAAACACATTCGACGTTCAGTGAAAACGTTAACGTTTAAAAATCATACCTTCCAGAGTGGACTACAAAACAAGCTGTCAGACACGTCTCTACCGGCAGCCATCAACCGGAAGTACGGGTGAGCGATGAACTGTGGGTATTGTAGTTTTTAAGAATGTGTTTCAGATATCCCGCAATAAAATGCATTATACAACGATTTATTCTGTCGGGGGAAAGTAACGTTCCTGCAAATGTGATAAAAGGAGAGAAATAAATAGGTAAAAGCCTCAAAAACCAACATATTTGATTCTATCTGTTTCTATGTTGTGAATCATCCAAAGGTGTGTTCTGCATTTCTAGCTCACAGAAATGTTCCAGATAAAACCTGCTTACATTAATATGCATTCTGTTTCAGGAATTTATATCAAGTAGACTTGGGGGAGGCTCTAGATCAAGTAATCAGGTAAAACTCAGAAACTCTGCTCAATCTTTTACAGCCAAATATCCAGCAAAAACAGACTTGGACATGAATTGTGTGAAATACCTCCAGATCTTTGACCATTATACTGTGATCAAAGTCACAACTGTCACAATGCAGAGGCGATTATTGCATTCAATGATTGATAGGGAGATTTGTGATTGTTGTTTTTGACTGAGTGGCAATAATAGCCTGGACTTCAACCTTTCACGATATTTCCTGTTTCTCGCTGGAAATAATTCTCTTTCTCTCTCTCATGTCCTTGACTTCATAATTCCCCTTCCACATTCTCACCTTAAATGGTCGAAAATAGCATTGTAGTATAAAAATAGTTTGTCTGATGAGTTCTGTCATCACGTCTGACACGCGCAGCACGAGATGACTCCATCTTGTTTACCTTTACTGCTGATCTCACTGGAAGCTGCTTCCAGTTTCAGCCTCTCGCTTCTGTTCTTCCTTTGATAGCATGTTTTTTTTTAAATTTTCAGGCAGCTCAGAATAACAAGGTGTTTTTGGCCACATGCAGGATGGAGTTAAAAGCCATCCTGCCTCCAACGCTCAACCCATCAAGCCCGTCCTGATTCATTCCTCACCTGCTTTCACAACCTGTCTGACCTGCTCACACGTGCTTTGCTTTGTTCGGGGGGGCTCTGGCCTCCTGGCTGACACACACCCTGAGGGACACACACACACACACACACACCATGTATGCATGAGTGGTGTCCATGGAACACTAGCGAGGCCATCAGAGAGATGAGAAATGAGTGAGACAATGATTTGCTCTAATTGCAACGCTCTCTCTCCTGCACACACACACACACACACACACACACACACACACACACACACACACACACACACACACACACACCCTGGGACCAGACTAAAAGGCAGATCTTGTAAAACACGATGCATCAGTTTGAGTTTTATTCATGTGAGTTTCTCATGTTTGACTTGTCATGTCTGATATCCAGCAGAGGAACGTTCCAGCTCAGTTTCCATGCCTGACTTTTCCGCCGGCAAAGACAAAACAACATGAATCAAACTGCGAAGAGCTGTGCTCTGTCTGTGAGCCGCAACAGATTAAAAACAGCCATTGTTGCTGCCTGTTTTCTGGTCTCGTCCTCCAGAACGTGGTCTGGGTTCTGCTCTCGCATCTCTGCGTTAGTGATCACAGTCGTTTAACTCGTGGTTCCGAGGTTTAGAAACATCTTCTTGGTGCGTGAACTCGTGCTCTTCCTGCCTCCTGAGTGTTTCAGACAGCCATGTGGACAGCAGTTACAGTAGTGGCAGCCAGGATTTCTCTGTCTTCTGCGGCTGCGACACATTTCTGGTAGGATCTCATGATTAACCCTGATTCATATCCATTTCTTCCTAAAGAAGCCCTCAAAGATGAAGCAAAGCCTTGTAAAAACATGTTTGAAAACAGAAAGACTGCAGCGGATGCTCCGCTCCTTCCTTCTGTATCCTATTTACATCTCCTTTGAATCCACTTCTATTGTGAACTAGATCGACCCTGGAATGACCTTGATCTCTCCTCGAGTCCACAGCTGATGTACATAATCTTTTATCTGTACATAAATCTGTTTCTGTAGACCCTGAGTGCTGTTTCACATAATACTGCAGCATCAAATACACACAGTCCATATTAAAATATTTATTCATAGACAAAAGCAAATACACGCATGAATAGGCTAAGTGAAGCTAATGTTGTCTATTGATATTAACTATGTAAAGTCATGCACAAATAATTTAGGCTAATTGGAGCTGATTAATGCTAACAGAAACAATAACGACTCCTGAATTTGTAACCTTTTGTTTCCCAGATGAGCCTGTAATAAAGTATAAAAAATTAAAAAGCATATACTTTGAGATGAAGGGAGCAAACTACTGCTAACAGTAGCTAAGCAAAGCTAACGAGAGCCCAGCAGTCAAAGGTTTTGTGAATGTAGCTCAGTCTTTGTTGGCAGTGCCAACATGTGTAGCACAGATGTTCCAGAACATGTTTGTGATGATGGCTATTTAAACCAGCAACACCACTGAAGCTTTGCACACAGCTGCGCTGGACGAGGATGGAGAGGATCAGGAATGGGTCAACATGTTAGCTGTCCCTGAGGGGGACATGTCCAGAGGAGAAGAAGACAAAAGCACTGGTTCATGAAGTGAGGCAGCGAATGCTAGTGCTAGCTTGTTAAACACTCGTGATCGCTCGCAAACGTGCAAACGTGCACAGGGCAGAAAATGTGCTAAAGTTGCTGCTAGTGTGCAGCAGATGGGCCCGAGTTTTTAGACTGGTGGGTTGTTAAGATGTATGTGACACTGGTGCACCATGGGAGAAGCTTCCCCACTGAGCTGCCTTCAGAAGTGAATAATTAGGGTCGAGTTTTGCCTTCAGGGAGAAGCTGGAAGAAGCATCAAGGAAACACATTAGCAGGGCGTCGAGGAGCGCACCACAAAAACTAATTGGAGGGAAATTCTCAGGAACTGTTTCACTTTGTTCAACTGGAAAATAAAATTTATGACAACTCAGATAAATAAATAGATTTTCTAAATAACAATAAGTTGTCTAAAGTGACTCTGGGGGAGTAAAAGTAAAACACTCAGGATTTTTTCATTTTTCTAAATTCACAGATTAGACAGACGGACGGTGAGTGGGCGCCAACAGCCGTGAAGGCCTGTTTTTAGGTGGCTGAAGTCCTGATCGCTCCTGGGCTCACCTGGTTCAGTTCCTATGAGGTGAAGCCTCTGAGCTCTTCCCGTCACACACAACAGGCAAACGTCCAACACATTGTTCTTTTTCCAACTCTCTGGTGGAGGTCAGCTGGAGTTAGCTTGTAGCTTAGCACTGGTCCAACCTGGTGCCGCCTTGGGGACATTGGTCAAGGGACATGCTGCTTTGTTTTTGAGACAATCAATAAGACATTGAAATAAAATCATGGTTCAACTACAGTCCATGATGGCTGCACTGAAAGTCTAACATGACCGTGATGATTTATAGGCACAACCGCCTGAAGCTAATCTAGCATGAGAGGCTCAAAGGGAGGCAAAGTGAGCAGGCTGACGTGTGCAGGGACACCACTCCTTTGACAGGAGCTCAGCTCAGCTCTACTCACCTGGAGGCCAGAACTCATGACCAGGACCAGGATGCCGGCGGGATCCACAACATCGTAAAACAGGAGTTTTACAGAAGTAGTGAAGATTCCTCCCTGTGCTTTGGGAAACAATCTTGGAATGTTTTACAAGTTGATTATACAAAAGCAGGTTCAATGAAGCCTTAAGGTAAAGACCTCCCGCTCTTCACACCAAGGTCTGGACAACCAGCGGTGGACAATTCCTCCATCTTTAAATCTGGACCACGCACTAGCTTCCATCTGCTGTGGGCGTCAGCTCCTAAAGAGCCACTCTGGGGTGATAAATGTCAAAGGGTGGGGGTAAAATCTAGGTTACAGTTGTGTTTGCTACACAAAGCTGAGGGAGGTGGGAGGTGGTGGGTCAATGCAACAGAGGTGGAGGGGTCAAGGTCACACTGGCATTAAACAGAAGCCGCCCGCTGCTGCTGTCACCTTCTGAAGCAGGCTTTTGGAGAGACGGAGGGGGACACCAGCTGGAGGTCTGCTTTTCCTCAGGAATGTGCTAGCTGTTAGTTGCCGTACGTCTGAGGCACTCGTGGATCCGGAGGAGGAATGAGAGGAAGGTAACCATTAGGAAGTCCTCCGTGTGCCTGCAGGTTGGTCACTTCAGTAGTCCGATCCTCATTTTGGGGACTTCCTGGCTGCCAGGAGAAGGTGAAGAGGGTGAGGAGGTTCTGTAGCACCTGACCGATGTTTAGAAAATGTTCTGAAGCCGTGAGAACAGCTACAGGAACCACCACGCTCTGCCCATGGACACCGCATCTGTGACCTTTTAGCTCCCTTGAAATTCACTGCTTGTGATGACCAGCACATGGAGGCACCAGCACCCTGGTGCATGCTGGGTAGTGTTTGAAGTAGGTCTGCACAACGATGTGCTGAAGTATGGAGAGTAGCTCACCCCGAGGATCTGTGTCAACCTTTAGATTGATGTAAACACTCAAAAAAGCTTGAAGGCTGAAAAAGGCTGGACTCAGGTAAATCCAGGATTACTGATGGACCGCAGCTCTGTGGAGGACGTGTGACACTTCTGGAGGGTGAAGGACACGACTGTTGTTGCCAGAGCAAAGGAAGAGTGGATTCCACCCAAGGTTGGGTCAAAGTCACAGAGTCTCAAAGGATCAACTCCAAGCAAACACACAAGAAAACCCAACAGGGGGTAGAGACGCCAGAGGACACGTGAAAAGACCTGTTCATTCCAGTTAGAGGACAGAACACTTCTCTGATGAGCATCAGTTTGATTTCAGATGGTTGCTCCCAAAAAACATGGAACAGCGGGCGCCAACGTCATCTTCCAGCTGACCTTTTCCTGCCTCTCCTCTAATTTCCCACCTCTGCTCAGCATAATTAGGGCAGGATAGACGGCTGCTTGATCAGCGTTGGTATTTAGAAAGCTAACATGGACATTGCCTCCGCCTCATTAAGACCGAGCTGCTTTCACCCTTCAGCACAGCACTGCTCGTCTGAGAGGACGGGAGATGCCCCTCGCTACCCTGCCCCACCTCGCCGTGGTCCAGAACGGTGACGGACAGAAATGCCTGAGTTTTTTCTGTCCTCCCGTCCAGCCCTTCTGCCCTGTCCTCCTGTCCTTTCCTGTCCTCCTGCCTTGTCCTCCCGTCCTGTCCTGTCCTTCTGCCATGTCCTCCTCTCCTGTCCTGCCCTGCTCTCCTGTACAGACCTCATGCCTTGTCCTTTCCTTTCCTTTCCTTTCCTTTCCTTTCCTTTCCTTTCCTTTCCTTTCCTTTCCTTTCCTTTCCTTTCCTTTCCTTTCCTGTCCTGTCCTGTCCTGTCCTGTCCTGTCCTGTCCTGTCCTGTCCTGTCCTGCCCTGGTCCTCCGGTCTCCTGTCCAGACCTCATGCCTTGTCCTTTCCTTTCCTTTCCTTTTCCTTTCCTTTTTCCTTTCCTTCCTTTCCTTTCCTTTCCTCCTTTCCTTTCCTTTCCTTTCCTTTCCTGTCCTGTCCTGTCCTGTCCTGTCCTGTCCTGTCCTGTCCTGTGCCTGTCCTGTCCTGTACTCTGCTGTACGTCCTGTCCTGTCCTGGGGCTGGCCTGGTCCTGTACTGCCCTGTCCGACTGTCCTGTCCTGTACTGTCCTTTTTTTTGATTCCTGCCTGTCTCCTGTCCAGCCTTCCTGTCTGTCCTTTCCTTTCCTTCCTTTCCTTTCCTTTCCTTCCTTTCCTTTCCTTCCTTTCCTTTCCTGTCCTTTCTGTCCTGTCCTGTCCTGTCCTGTCCTGTCCTGTCCTGTCCTGTCCTGTCCTGTAACTATGGTGGGATATTGTGTTCTGGGACAGGAATTTGGATTTCATCCTCGGTCCACAGACAGCTGACATCTGCCTAGTGTCCAAGGTAAAGAGCAAATCTCAGAGCTACCTGGGAGGCTGCGATCACATGACGGGCAGAGAAATACCCGTGACATCGAGATGCCCTCCAGAGAGGAAAGACTGCGCTGATTGTGTGGTCACTGAGTATTTTATGTCCTCACTGAAGGGCGATATAAAGCCAGCATTTGGAGAGATCTGACGCTGCTGCAAGCACCACGGAGTCTTCCTCCTGATGTCAGAACAGTTTGGGACAACGCTTCAGGGACACGGGGAGGAGATCTTTGTTTTATTGGGACACACAGCAGGATCCTCGCTCAGGGATTTTTTTTCAAACCTTGAAATTAAACATTTCACAAGTGTCGGACTCCTGCACTAGGCCCCTCCCCCTTCAGCTCACACCACGTTCTTCTTCGGTACAAGCTTTTTTCTTTGGAGCCTCCGAGACCCTGGTCCTCAGCAGTGCCTGAGGAGAGCAGGTAGCCTGAGGAGATACTGCCCCCAGCAGGGAGTGCAAGTATCTCAGAATCTTGTTCACAGTGAGGGAAGCATGGATCAGGAGGCTGACAGCTAGATCGGGACACCGTCTGAGGAGGGTCTGTTGTGTTGAACGGAGCCGGAAGCCTTGGTAGAGTCTCTGAGCTTGTTCTCAGAGGAGGAGCTGAGGAGCTCTAACGGGAGAAGAGCTCAGAATAGAGCCGCTACTCCCCCTCTAGTTGAGAGGAGCCGCTTGAGATGGTTTGGAGGACAGGCCCACTGCTTCCTGGGAAGATCTGGTGGGCGTGTCCTTCTGAGAGGAGACCCAGCATTAGGACAAACTGGATAGATTATGGCTCGTTGGAGATAAACAACTGGACAACTGGTTCAACGCTTGGTTAAACTGCTTCAAAATAAATCCTCTTAAATTGTGTCGCGAATGCCACCAGAGCTTCAGCGCCCCCTGAAGGTCCTGGTTAAAGTCCTGTGGTAATTCCTCCCTCAGCGCAGAGAAAAACAAACAATGACTTTACAGAAGAGACACAATTGCTTCTGGACTGATGGGTGGAACGTATGAGTGGGATTAGCAGCTAAAAATGAACATGATGAGGATGAGGATGATGAGGACGATGATATGAGCACTTGTGGGCAATCCAGTATCTGAACCTCTGTCTGGTTGACTTCCACAGAATTTTACGGAATTTGCGAAGCATCAGCAAAGAGGAGAACTCAGCTCCACTTATGGCCCTGCTCACCACGCTAACACCCAGCTTCATTTTGGCAAGTGGAAACGACTTTAAACAACAGTGGTTGGCAGGTAGACTTTCGACTAGTGTGGCCCCTCCAGCTGTGAGAGCTTTTATAGCAATTATAACGGTCCTCTGACAGCACCCAGAAGGATTCGGCACGCAGCCGAATATATTAAAAATGACCCTTTTAAGTCTGACACTCCATAGCTTTTACATGTCAGAGTGTCAGGCAGAGAAATGGTGCTGCCATGTGGGTGAAGCCCAGATGGGCAGAAAACAGGAAACAAGAGCTCTTGACTGGAATTTAGTCTGAACACACACAAGCCAGCGTGGACACAACACAGCAACATGTCTGATGGCATGAGGAGGGGGGTGGGGGTGGGGGTGAGCGTGTGTGTAGGGGGTGGGGGTGGGGGTGTGTGTGTAGGGGGTGGGGGTGGGAGTGTGTGTGCGTGTGTGTGCGTGTGTAGGGTTGGGGGTGTGTGTGTGTGTGTGAGTATGTGCGGAAGTGGGAGTGTGTGTGTGCTTGTGTAGGGTTGGGGGTGTGTGCGTGTGTGTGAGTATGTGCGGAAGTGGGTGTGTGTGTGTATGTATGTGAGAGAGAGAGTGTGTGTGTGTGTATATCAGTGTATTAGTGTATGTGTGCACATGTGTGTGTGTGTATGTATCATTGTGTGTGTTTGTGTGTGTGTACCAGTGTGTGTAAGACTGTGTACCAGTGTCTGTACCAGAGTGTGTAACACACAGGTGCTGTGAGCCCGTGAGGACGTCCACAGGAACCTTGTGTGTCTCTATAACAGCAGAAAGTCTGAGACGATGACAGAGTCCAGATGTTTCAGATCGTTCAGTCCTGCTTATCCTGTACTTTTCGCGTGCATGAGATTTGGATTCTCGTGCACGTGAAGTGACTTCCCCCATTTTCTACTTCTAAACTATTAAATAAAAGCCTTCATATTCAGGATCATGTTTCCATGGAAGCAGGTCGGAATGATAAAGGGGCTGGCTGCTTTGATCTTCTGACTGCCCGCTAAAGATCAAAGAAGGGGCGCCGCTCCTGTCTGCTTTGATTGTTCCTTCAATAATAAACGCTGCCTAAAGTCAGAGATGGAAACGTCCCCAGAGGGTAAACAGAAATAAAGCCTGTGAATGCGCCTGTGGTTCCGCCGGTTGCTGACAGCTCTTCATGGTCCAGCTTCGTCCTCTCTGGTCTCTGCAGGAGTGGCGGCAGCACAGAACCGTCATTGACTATTTATTTGTAGCCTCACAATCCAAGTGTTGATGGTGCAGATGCGGGGGGCAGGAGGGGAGTGGGTCGATCAAAGCTGCCTTTCATTTCAGCTCCAGATCAGCCCTCCATCACCGGGGGGAGCAGCTCCTCCTCCTGCTCTGACTGTGCTGCCTGTTTCAGACGGAACATGTCCAGGAGAAGGTTCCACCCGTGGAGCCTCCATTAACATGGCGCAATGACAGGCACCTTAAAGTTCTGACAGCTCCAGACTCCTGACCAGTGGCTGGTGCTAAATGATGCTGCACACCTTCCAACACCTGTCCAACAACCATCCAACAGCTGACAGAATCACCTGTGCACTGACACAAAATGGCGGCACGACAGTGACAGGAAGTGGCCGTATCAGACTTTATATGAGGCACCTTGTGATTCAGCCAAATCTGATTTAGAAAGGAGTTTTCATTTGGTTTGAAGGATAATTGTTTTGTGTTTGTTCCTTGATTTGGTTTTAGATGTTCCACCAAACACGCTTCAAATCCAGTCACGAGCACATACGCACTGTTGGACCTTCTGCTCCTCCATTGTAGCTGCTTCTGAAGGGTGGAAGATGGACGGTGCTACCCCCCCTTCCCCCGTCCACACACACACACACACGCACACACACGCACTGTTGTGTAGCAGTGCGTCCGACAGGCGGCGCGTCTGCCTCACGGCCGGAGCGCGGAGCGGCGCGACCAGACGCGGATGCAGCAGAGAGACGCGCGTGTGCTGAGAAACAAACCAAGTTGTTTGCGCGGCTGTGTCGAGTCCCGCCGGTTCCGGCTCCACCAGGGTAAGACGGATCCACCAAACACGCGCATCTCTGGTTCCTTTTCTTTCCACAAACGCGTCTCGGCATCGTCGCCTCCTCAAACCGAAGTTCATCACTTTCCTGCCTGAAATCCGCTTTTAAAGGTGCGTCTCCGAAACCGCGCGCGCGCTCTCTCACGCGCGCGTCACAGCTTCGTCAGAGCTCGGACTGACCTCCAGCGTCTTTGGGCGACCTCGATCCGCGGATCACGTCTGTGGACGGAGCCTCCGCGGACACCCGTCGCGCACTGAAATGGATCAGCCGATCGGCTTTGAATCAACTTTTCTACCTGAACGCGTGAATCGTTTTCACGCGCACAGAGGATCGATTCTCCTAAATCCATGTGGAGGACACCCAAAGTAATCCACACATGTTTCGATGCGGGTCGTTACGCGCGGCTGTCATTGAGCTGCGGGATCGTGTGCGTGACCCGTTCGTGGATGTGACCTGAGAGTTGAACACTTTGAGGATTTAACCAGGTTCGCAGTGACGTGAAGAAGCAGCTTGAACCAGAGTAACAAAGGTTCCGTCCAAAGAGTAGAGCTAAAAACGAGCTGAGAGGCAGTTCTGAGGGCAGGCAGACCAGTGTTTGGGGCTTTATGGGATCAGCTCTCCTGAGATCCCACAACCCATCAGTCTATTCAATTAATATTCTTAGACCATGAAGGACATTTCAAAATATTTGAAGTTTTTATTTTCAGAAGCTGATGCGTGATCGGATCCAAGCGCTTCAGAGTCAGGAAAAAGTCCAAAATGTTAATAAAAGTCCTAATTTCGCGGTGGAGCAGGGTGCTGAGGGAGAGGCCATCCATCATGCGGAGGCTCCTCTGACAGCTTCTGCTCACCGAGAACCTCACATGAGTGACTCCCATCAGATCAACGCGCCGCATTCACAGATTGGCTTTTACGCGGCCGCTGATCCGCGCCGCGGACGCGTCAGAGGGCGAAGTGTGTGTGTGTGTGTGTGTGTGTGTGTGTGTGTGTGTCTGTGTGGAACGGGGGTAACGGCGGGGGCGAGCGTGGTGGTTACCGGGGGAGTGAGGGGGGATCAGGGGAACAGCTCTGTGAAACATGTCCGCGTCGCTCTGAGCTCTCTGCCTTGTGCACGACGTCAGCCTGGTGAGTGGCGGTGCGGCAGGAGGAGCTCGGGCGCGCATGCACACGCACGCACACACACACACACACACACACACACACAAACAAACAGGCGCGCGCGGACAGGCTGGACCTCTCATGGATCTCCTCTCGTGTCTCAGCAGATGGATCCGCGTCCTGCCTAACATGGACGCGCGGCCAGCTCCGCCACCTCCTCCTCCTCCTCCATCATCTTGCTCAGCTGTGTCGGGGAGCAGCTTCAGCTTGGCGCAGTGAGCTCCTGGACTCTCACACACTCGCCGCTCTGCGCTCTTCTGGTTGCTGCGGGGATACATGGATGTGTGGAGGAACAGCTGATGATGACGCCGCAGCCGCTCTTCGCCGCTCGCAGACAGAACTGAGATTTGGGGCAATCGTGGGGTTGTGGGTCGAGAGGCTGCTGATCGTCCTGGAGCAGCATGGAGATCACCTGGAAGACCGGAGTCCTCTCCAGGATCCTGCTGCTGCTCTCACACTTGGCGGGAGTCTGTCTCAGCATGCCGCACGTGCTCAGATTCGGTGAGCCTCCTTTCATTGATCTGCTTCTCACGTGCGAGTCAAACTTTGACCGTGTGTGTGTGCGCGTGCTCGTGTAGCTTTTCCCTTCACGCGTGCAGGGGAAAATTAGGGCTGATCAGACTTGCTGGGCGAGCCCAAACCTGTTGCTCTTTAGTAAATCTGAGTGTGCCTGCGTGCGCGCGTGTGAGTGTGCACGCGTGTCATTGTCCGCACGTGCTATGCTATACATGCTACATGATATGCTATGAAGCTAAACAAGCAGATGAAATGGCTGCTGTGTTCCTGAAGTGGAGATTATCCTTTGAGGAATATTTGATTTGACCAGGACGGAAAATTTTGTGCCCCATTTTGAACTTTTCCTGAAGCTGCACGAGAGCAGGAGAAATTCCAAAACTGGGATTTATTTCATCCAAATCTGGCGTCAGGTCGTCCTCGCCACTTTAACTTTTGACTTAGAAATATTCAAAATAACATTATTGGATGGCTGTGGTCACACACTCAGGTCTCAGCAAAAATTCTCTCTCTCTCTCTCTCTCTCTCTCTCTCTCTCTCTCTCTCTCTCTCTCTCTCTCTCTCTCTCTCTCTCTCACACACACACACACACACACACACACACACACACACACATTATAACAGGTTTATCTGCTGCTGACGTCAAAGGTCTAAATCAGCCAATCATGAGATTTAACACAAGTTTACAATAATTGCTAGAAATTGCAGTCTTGCTGGTAGTCTTGCTTTAAGTGTTTTGTTCGTTAGCATTATTTTATGCATCATTTTTAGCGTCAGATATTTGGGACCATTGGACAATGGGAGCAGGTGAATGGACTGGTTGTACTGGGGTAGACATGTCAGACAGGTCTCGTCCTCTGGCAGTCCCACATGGGTTGCTGGTTTGATTCTGGGCATCTGCGTCCAGTGTGTGAAAGTGTTCCTGGTCGCGAACCTTCTGGCTCGAGTGTCCACACAGGTTGGTCTGGACGGATGGGTCCTGCTTCGTCTCCATTTTGTTGTCGTGTGAATAGTTGAAATCCTGAACCGCTCGGCCATTTCAGAAAAATTCAGGAGCGCGTGCATGTGTGTGTGTGTGTGTGTGTTTATGGGGCTGTGGAATGTATGTAGAAGATTGTTCATCAGATCATTGACGATCGATCAGTGACAAATGGAGGGGGCGGAGCTTTGCTCAGCGCTAGGCGGCGTCCTCTGTAACCACACTAACTGAACGTTGCTGCCTTGTTTAAGGTGAAGCCGGAGCGATGAGCCGCAGGGACACGTGACCTCAGAGTCGACTCAAATATCCTGCAGTTTTCCCGAGCAGAGCCGCAGACAGGTGAGGTCAGGAAATTGGATTAGTTGCGTAAGGATGGAGCCACATTCAGGGTCACTTCGCCGGGACGCCACCGAATATATTTGCTGCCGTCACCACATGAGGACAGACGAGGAGTTGAGGAATGACAGAAAGCCCATAGAGAGTATAGAAGATTTAATAGAAAATTTCTCCTCAGAGCGGTGGAGTCACGGACACCCGGGAGGTTCCTCACCTCCAAAAGAAGCAATTTGAAGCTGCATTTGTGAGTGAATAAGCGTGGAGGCGAAGCCGAGCCAGGGTCCCCGTGATGGAGGGAGGGGGAGGCTGGAGGTCAAGGATGGGTTCAGAGGATCCGCGCAGCCTCGACTGGCACTCAGAGACCAGTGAGGAGGCAGGGCTGACCCAGGAGGTGGAAGGAGAACATCCCAACATGGCCGCGGTCTGCTGGGTGTGTGTGCGCAGTCACATGACGACAGGACGGCTTCCTCAGCAAGGTTTAGGAATCTGAAAATATTGATTTTAGTCTTGAAGTGTGGGGCTCCTGCTGTAGACACGGGCTGCAGGGTGGATCAGTGAGGGGTTCTCCTGCCAGAACCAATAAAGCTCCAGCTGTCTGAGGCTGCCGACGACAGACGGTGCCGCACAGAGACTGATGGGAAAAAAAGTGTTTTTCCACTCGAGTGGAGACAAAGAGGCAGAAGAGGGAGAGGGGAAGCAGCACGTCTCCACCCAACAGCCTCGGCTCCAGACCCAGATCCTGGCCCTAGGCCATCAGATCCAGCGTCATGGTAGGATCAGCACCCCACACAGAACTGGACCAGCATCAGAATCCTGACCTCTGACCTTCTGCTGACAGTAGGCAGTCAAACAGGGGTCCTTCAGAGGTGCAGTGTGTGAGTATGAGTGTGTGTGTGTGTGTGTGTGTGTGTGTGTGTGCACCTTTTGTGCACCCATCCTTTGATATAATATAATATCAATGATCCTACTTTATGGAAGTTTGTTGTTCATGTTGTCATTAATTTGACGGTGTCTATCTGTTGTCTCTGTAATGACCTCTGTAATAACCTCTGTTATAACCTCTGTATTAACGTCTGTAATAACGTCTGTAATATCGTCTGTGTGACTGGTGGTAATTACACCAGCTGAATTAGTAACACTGAGCACCGTCGCTGGGGTTGTGACGGAGTGTTTCAGATGCAGCCAGGCGAGGCTGCTTCACGCTCACGGGTGCTAACGAAAGCAGGGAGCGGGTGAAACAGGTAGCAGCTTCTGACTCGGAGCAGGCGCCATCGTTACTGGCACAAACGATCAAAGAAACCTGCAGCAAAGGCTGAGGGGGGTTTGATGCTGGCCCTTGTGATGGGTCTGCTGGCGTTCAGGAAGAGCTCCAGCACGACTCCGTTACGCAGGTTTAATGGAGGCGGCTGTGAAACGATGCTTCACCCTCTGAGATGAGGGCTGATGGAGGTTATGGCGGCGCCAGAGCGGGGATGGGCGCCTGCTGGACGTGTGTTCGAGGACCTTTCCTTTTGTTCTTGAAGGTGAGGAAGAACAGACATAACCAGGAGACTCTCACCCCTCAAACTGGACCGCAGCATAACGATGTAGATTAGGGACTTTAACCCTAAAAACGCCGTCGTAATAAAAAACGGAATGTGGAAATTGTCCACATGTGAAACCATTATTCCATTTTGACGACTTTAGGGATGTTTCCACTGCTGGAAGCTCCTCTGAAGCGCTATTTATGGGAACCTTTACAGGACTTAACCAAGTCCCTGCTCCTGGGTCGGTTCTTAGATCAGCCGGGCCTAGCACAAGAGTAGCGTTAGCCTAGCAGACACCACTCCTCCTCCGGGTCTAGAGAGTCCACCACCATGGACAGGAAGGCAGAGATGCTGCAGCCACCTCATCCACCTCCTTCCACACTCTCCTCCTTCTAAGCTCTGGTCCGCCCATGTTCTCCTTCCACGGCCCACACTGACACACAGTGACTGTGGTCTCATCACACGCCTGAGGGCTCGTCCACAGTGGAGACACGAGCAGCAGGTGTCAAGGGTCAAGTTCAGGGTCGATGAAGGTGGGAAAGAGAAAAAGCTCATTTCCAGGCTGATATTGTGAGGTTCCAGAGATGTTCACGATGGAGCAGTGATTCAACAGCAGATCATCACAGCAGCCGTTCAGACATTAGCGAACTTCAGAAAAGATCGTAGACGCTCGTTACCAGACAGATTTCTGTTGAAAGAGAAACGTCGGTGAGTCACATGACACCTGTGACCCAATCATATCCACTGAATTGGCAGCAGTGGCGTTGAGGTGTGAACCCGTCTCAGTGTTGGTCTCTGGGATATTTAGATGCTGCAGAGGAAGCAACAGAGCTTAAATGGGATGGGTCACATGACCCAGGGCGGCGGTGTGGCCGCGCTGCGTCAGCATCGCTACTTGTAGTAAATTTAGACCACATGTTTGAAAAATCAGTGTTTCTGTGCTGCTCGTCTGTAAGAACTCATGATAGAAGCTCATTCGGACCTGTGTCACCTCGGGTCAGGTCCTGTGATGTCCTCAGGGGTATTCAGCAGACCAGAGGTCGTCTAAGAAACAGGAACTAATCCTGCGCTCTGATCGTGTCTCCAGGAGAGTTTCTCTCCGCTTGCATCCATTCTATCCTCTTTGATGAACTTTCATATCTGGGATCGAACTGAAGGGAGATCTGCTTTGATCCTCCCACTGCAGCAGGAGCGCTGGGATCGGAGCAGTGAGCAGAGCCTTTCATTCAGAAATCTGGCATTTTCTATGGGTGCAGGAGTAGCAGGTCAAAGGTCAGGACAGGTGTTGACCTTTGACCAGCATGTTGGCTGAGTGCAGGATGATGAGGCCCCGACAGCGTCTATCATCCAACCGGCTGAAGGAAAGGAGCAAACAGCTCGGCTCACACGTGCTGTCCACCTCAGTGTTCCACCTCTGACCATCTCAGCCTGGCCTCTGGGTGCTACTCTTTGTGGTTCCGTATGTCCACCCTGTTGGACCCACATGGAACCGCCTCAGTCATATCCTTGTCGCCTGCTGTGCCAGGTGAGTTTAGGCCGCTGGTGTTGGTGGAGAGGTCCTCATCTTCATGATTCAGAGGGGGGAGCTTGTGTCTCCAGCCAGCAGATGAAGCCAAGTGGAGCAGTTTCGCAGAACGGCGTCGTTGCCTGTGTCAGCCTTCATTGAGGGAACTCGAGCGTGTGATGCGTCAGTGAGTCTTTATGCTCGGGGCAGCAGAGCGCATGTTCTCGCATGGCAGCGCTTCCCCATCACTTGTTCTTTCTCTGACGATTCCCAAGGAAATGTTGGAACTTCACCCTTACAGAAGCAGGGGAAGAGGCCAGACGTTGTTGCTTCGCTCCTGTTAACTGAAGACCCTCCAGTCTTTGTTGGGAACTTTAACTGGAAACGTGACCAGCATTAGCTTCTGTCCGGCTGACCAAGGATACATTTTCAACACAATGAACGTGAACAAACTCGTGTGTAAAATTGCTTCTCGGAAAATGCTGCTGTTAACAGAGAAGCCAGCAGACCCAGTGTTCCCGACAGTGTTCCTCAGATCGCAGATCTGTGTTCTTCTGTGGGACCTACTGGCTGAAATGACGCCATTAGCTTCAGCACAGCCTGTGTGAAGGAAGCAGCTTTTACAAGCAGCACTTTGCTGCCAAATATGTGTGAAACAGCATTAAATATCCACGTCTCACTCACAGCTGCCAGTTCAAAGAAGGTCCCACCAGGTCAGGCTGAACCAACCTGTAAAATCCATCATTTGACAGCTTTGCTGAGCAGAAGCTGGTGAGCGTGTGTGTTTTGTGGTGCACTAGCTTTACATGCTGTCGCCCTCCCGGCTGGGGGACGCCTGATGTGTCCCGTGTGAAGACAGCTAATATGAAGGGTTATTTTAAGACATGTTGGTGCCGTCAGCTGCTGCTGAGCTGGAGGTCAGGATCTGTCCTGGAACACATGAGGACACTGGTCTGATCATGTCCCTCTGACTGGAAGAGCTTAATGACTTGGAGGACGTTATCTCAATGGTGGCCTGTCTCATCCCATCTGCTCTAAGAAGTCCTTAAAATATCCCAGGAAGAGCTGGAAGGTCTCCTGGAATCCACAGCAGCTACAGCAGAGCAACCTTCTGACAGGATGTTCCAGATGTCTCCATTTTTCCTCCTGCTCCAGAGTTGCCTCAGAGACCAGAGCTACATGCTAACGCCGGGGATCGACTGTGGCAGCGAAGACTCTCAGTGATGAGAGTCAATAACTCATTTGGACGGGTTTATGAATTAAAACGATCTTGCTGAGGGGAAGGTAGATTCCAGCCCGCCGAAGAAACGGAATAATAATCCAGCAGGAAAATCGATGGACAGAATGGAAGCGCCAACTGGGAGCGAAACCCAGCAACAACCCATTTATACAGCGATCTGTCAGTGGCAGCCAGTTTCTGCTGATATGCCATAAATTCCAATTCCCTGACATTAATGTTAAAATTAATTTTCAATTGACCGGTGGATGAAAACGGAGATTATAAATGTCAATAATGTAGCTTTAAGACCTCATTCCCAGATAAAGCATCATCTGCAGTGTGTGTGCGTGGGTGTGTATGTGTGTGTGTGTGTATGTGTGTGCGTGTGTATGTGTGTGTGTGCGTGTGTGTGTGTGTGTGGGTGTGTATGTGTGTGTGTGTGTGTATGTGTGTGGGTGTGTATGTGTGTGTGTGTGGGTGGGTGTGTGCACATCCAATCTGAAACCATCAGGTGGTGACCCTCAGATGGATGTTAAATCATCTGCTTCGTGGTGAAAACATCAGAAAAAGTACAGATTATTGGAGGTTCTCATTCGTCCAGCTGTGAGTCCTCCGTTGAGGACGGGGTAGAAGAGGAAGACGTCTTTCAGAGGGAGCCGAGGCTCCTGGTCCAAAGTGGGGAATCCTCTGAAATAGGAGCTAAAGGTTCTTCTAGGTTCCACATCATCATCATCATCCTCATCATCATCCTCCTCCTCCTCCTCCTCCTCCTCCTCCTCCTCCTCCTCCTCCTCCTCCTCCTCCTCCTCCTCATCATCATCATCATCAGCAGCAGCAGCAGCATCATCACCAACACTGAGTTGAACCTGGTGTTCTGGTGGTTGGTAAGAGACTGTGTTTGAATCCTTGAAACCAGCTGAGAGCGAGAAAAAAGCTGAACTGTTGTTTTTCACAAGTCCATCACTGAGAGTCTCTGAGCACCCTGAGCTGTCCAGCAGATGATCCACAGGTGCTGCTCTGAATGCTTCTAGCATGGTCAATCATCAGCACAGCCTTGATGCTTTCAGGAGTGAATGTTCCAAACCTGCAGAGAAAAAGAGCATCAACCGCTTCAGGTGGAGAGAAGATGAGAACATCTGCAGAAAAACAAAGAACCACCAGAAGGGAGCAATAAATAAAGGATGTCTTCTTTAAATTAAATATAGAGGCTAAATGATGGAGGCAGGAGGGAGCTGAAGGTCTGATGTTTCCTCCTCTAGCTACAGCTTCACAAAATTAGAGCACTTGGTCTTGTGACCACTGTGGGAGGAAATGGACACTTCTCTTCAATCTTCATGTTTCATCTCTCAGATTTGTCAGATCGAGCTGCAGCAGCAACAGCTGGACAGAATTCATATGAATTCTGAATGGGAGCTTTCACACAGGACTTGATATTTGCTTTTAGCTTTAGCATCCATACGATTGTAGCTCCTCATCGTGTTGGCTGGTGCGGAGCATCAGGTTGTAGCTGTTCTGTGCTGCGCCATTAGCAGAAGTGTGTTAGCAGCGCTAGCCCCCCACCAGCAGCACTCCAACATAATGGACAGTTTCTGATGAACTCTAAATATAAATGGTCGTAATTGACGACTGACAGACTGGGAGGGCTGTTGAACAGTAAAGTGGATCTAAAAGGAAAAGATGTAATTTAACAAGCAGAGGGTCGCAGTAGTTTTCCCTGTGAAGGCTACAATTAGCCTAATTGAAAAAGGTGGACACGGATTGGAACTGGCAGCCTAATTAATGGACTCTACAGGCTTCCATACAAAACTCTGTTTAGTGTGATATTACACACACCAGCAGCTCCACACTTTCAGATTCAGCCATTCATCATTTGTGTGTTTTCAAGGAAAACGACAAAGACGTATGTTTAATTAATGGGAAGTTTCACTGGTGAAAACAAACTTCAAGCAAAAACCAACATGACAACCAATTAGCTCCTTTGATGAATGCAAGAAATTTCAAAATACTCTACACACTCCTGTTCAAATGGAACCTTTGTGATTGTTTCAACAGTCTCCTTCTCTGATGATGAGCTCATTGTGGTGGAAACACACTCCTCTCTCAGATGCCGTCTGTCCCTTGTCCGGAACCATCAGTACTGGTGGTACCGGAGCAGGTACTGGAACAGACTAGTGAGTATGAGTGACACCAGTGAGGAGACATTTGAGACCAGTGAGGAGACATTTGGAACCTCTACTCCATGAAAGCATCAACCTAAACTCCTTCCAGCTTCAGTCGGACACATCAGGCTAAACAGTTTTGAAAGCTCCTTAACCCAAAAACTGAGCCAGTACACACTCCTCTTCACTTTGGTTCTGTCCTCCACAAGTTTCTAGGTGTCCTCTTTCAGCGCTCTTGTGCTGACCGTGTCCTCGTCTCAGTCTTCAACCACTCCGACTGAGTAGCATCTACACAGGTGACAGGCAGAAGATCCAGGGGGCGCATTATTAACACTCCTGCCATGAGAAGCTGTGGCTGATGGTCATCTCCTCAGGGGTCCTTAAAGCAGGTCTGAGTCCTCCTGGGGTCTCCTCATAGTCTTCAGCTGATCCTGTGAAAGTCTTCAGACTTCTGTCTCAGATCTGACCTTAGAACAACCTTCAGTACAGTCACAATAAAAGTGGGCGGGGCTTTTAAAGCACTGCTTTACCACTCAGGTCATCACACCTCTGGGCAGGTGAACCAGCTGTGGAGTTCCTCAAGGCTCCGTTCTTGGGTGTTTTGAGAACGTTAATATTTATGTAAGAGGTTATTTGAAGAAAACATCTGCTGGGTTCTGCACGGGTCTGATTGCAGTGCCTTGATCAGAGGAGGTGACCTACTGTCCACCTCTGCAGGACATTCTGTCTATTAGTGGTGCTCAGTAACAGACGTTTCATACATCATCCACGCTTGGTTTCATCTCTGTTCCTTATTTAGCTGAGAAGAGAGCAGCTCAAATATCTCTGTCTTGTGATGCTTCCCCTTCCTGATGTTGTGTTTGTGGACTGGAAGCTCTGCTGTCTGTCCTCCTCCCCCTGCGTCCGTCTTCCTGCTGTTAGCTGAACCCCTGGAGGGCAGCCAGCTAAAAAAGGAAACGCCATTCTGGCCCTCAGCTCTTTTCTCCTTTAATAGGCCCGGTGTTCCTGGGAGTTCACCTTGATGTCACGTATCAGTGACAGGCTCAGGCCGGCCTCCTGCACCCCCCCCCCCCCCCGCAGTAGAAGAGGAGGGAGTCAACCGAGGCTTTGACCTTCCTGCTGAGGAGGCAGCAGCGTTTGACTCCAGTAGCTGGAGGAGCTCCCAAACACACGCAGGAAGGTCCCTCAGAAGGGATGAACGTTCCTTCCTGCTCTGGCTTTCTCTGTATGGTGACATTTTCACAGGAAATGGAGCTCCGGACTCTTCATTCTTCTCAGGTTTCTCCTTCAAAGACATCAAAGCTAGTGTGGAGGTGTGCAGTGTTCTCATGTCCTTAGAGACTGGTCTGTCTGGTCACAGCTAGTTAAAACCAGTATGAGAATCATCACCATCATCATCCTCATCACCATCATCATCACCATCATCATCACCACCATCACTACCATCATCACATCATCATCATATCATCTCATCATCGTCATCATCACATCATCATCATCATCATCATCACTACCATCATCTCATCATCATCATCATCATCATCATTGGCAGTTTCTGGTGTCACACACACACACTCAGGCACACAAACACACACATATACAGGTACACACACTCTCAGGCACACACACACATATACAGGTACACACACTCTCAGACACACACACACATATACAGGTACACACACTCTCAGGCACACACACACATATACAGGTACACACACACACTCTCAGGCACACACACACATATGCAGGTACACACACACACTCTCAGGCACACACATAGACACACACCCCTCCTGCTGTGCAGACAAACCCTGGCCTGAATCGATGGTGGACACCTGAGGGCAAATCAAATGACTTCTGCCTGATTCGGGGCAACAGGAAGCAGCAGGAGGAAACATAAAAGTGTTTCCAGGGTCAGCAGCTGTCTGGAGGTGCATTCTTTGTCCCTCTGGAAGGACAGAAGCTCCAGCTTGTGAGACCTGACCAGGCTACTGGAAGGTCTGTCGCTGCCACGTTACTCCTACGTGGTTATTACACACCCTTCTCCTCGCCTTCACCACGGCCCTTCGTTCCTGCGGGGCCCTGAGCTGAAAGGTTTAAAGGAAGTGAAGCTGTGAGCAGCTCGGCTCACCTCCTTACGTGCTGCTGGAACCATGAGGGGGGTTTAGAGGCCTCAGCCTAACCTTCACCAGCCACCCTGAAGGACACCTTCACATCTGCACAGGTCAATAACGTCAGTATGAGAGGGAAATGGAAGCTAAATGAATGAGGAAAAACCAGCTCTGTCACAGTCTTTGTTGGTTACCAGGGTAACAGGTGATGAGTCACCTTCCTGGGCGGCCGCTTTCTGAACATTTCAGACCTGAACACCTTGACAAGTCTACACGGAAGAGACGGCTGTTGTTATGACTGCAGGCAGCCAGGGTCCTGACGGCAGGACGAGGACGCCAACGCTTTCATTCAGGCGGCTCCTTCACCTCTGTCCAAATGCCTCAGCTGCCTGTCTGCGTATCTGTCTGTCTGTCTGTCTGTCTGTCTGTCTGTCTGTCTGTCTGTCTGTCTGTCTGTCTGTGTGTGTGTGTGTGTGTGTGTGTGTCTGTCTGTCTGTCTGTCTGTCTGTCTGCGTATCTGTCTGTCTGTCTGTCTGTCTGTCTGTCTGCGTATCTGTCTGTCTGTCTGTGTGTGTGTGTGTGTGTGTCTGTCTGTCTGTCTGTCTGTCTGTCTGTCTGTCTGCGTATCTGTCTGTCTGTCTGTCTGTCTGCGTATCTGTCTGTCTGTCTGTCTGTCTGCGTATCTGTCTGTCTGTCTGTGTGTGTGTGTGTCTGTCTGTCTGCGTGTCTGTCTGTCTGTCTGCGTATCTGTCTGTCAGTCTGTCAGCGTATCTGTCTGTCTGCCTGCGTATCTGTCTGTCTGCCTGCGTATCTGTCTGTCTGCTTATCTGTCTGTCTGTCTGTCTGTCTGTCTGTCTGTCTGCGTGTGTGTCTGTCTGTTTGCCTGTCGGTTAAGCCATCCATCTTCCATCCACCTTTATATTTATATATATAAATATACACACACCCTTTTTGTGTGGAGAAAAAGGGATAAAAATGTGGGTTGAAGCTGAGAAGAGAGAAGAAAAGGGGATTTGGCTAAAGGGCACAAAGCGCTTCCTCATCTTGGCACAATGACGTGAGGAGTCTGTTTTGTCCATATGTTGCTGCTGGAGGCCTCAGATTCAGCAGGAAGTCTTATTAGCATAGCACTGGCCGCAAGACATTTGCCTCGCACTTGTTTAAAGGTAATGAAGAATCATCTGAGAGAGTGAACACTGCGATCAGGCTGCCATCTGTTAGCTGCTAACGCTGATACCCCAAGCTGTCCCTTCATATGTGAGCTCTTGTTTAGTTAAAAATAAGAAATAAACCTATTATCTGTCTTAAAAGGGACTCGTTCACTTAGTGGTTTTAGCCTATGAGTGTGTGTGTGTCTGTGTGTGTGTTTTCATTTCCTCTGACTTACTATTTGATTCAGCTGGTGTGAAATCGGATTCTCTCCACTCAGACCAAAGCTGCACTTATTAAACATTAAACATCATCCTCAGGTTTCTCTCACTGGAAGTTGCTGCTGTCATCATAAAAAGGTTTTAATGATCAGTTTCAGCATCAAACCAGCTGTTATGGACGCTGAAGATCTGGACAACAATCTGCATTCAATTGTGCCTCCATCTTTTGTGTGACGCAGCAGTGGCTTTGATCTTTGCTTTGCTCTTCTGGCTGTACTGTGATCTTCAACCTTAGAGCTAATCTGAAGGTCTTTGCGTGCATCTGCTGGACCTTCCTCAGATTTGATTTTGTGCTGTCCTGGGAGGAGTTTCAGTTGGGACCAAAAGGGGTTTCGTCCAGCTGGACACCTGTCCTGGCTTAGGAAAGTGACATAAAAGAGTTCAGTTCTCCTCTTCCTTTAAAAGATAGTTGCTTTCTTCACAGAGGTTAAAACATCCACGGAGGCTTCCACTTCCTGCAACCCTGATGTTGCTCCACAGCTCTGAGCATCACCTACTTAAATACCACATTTCACATGAACAGCAACAGTTGGCGTCAGCGCTGCTCTGATAATCAACGCAACATTAATTTTCTCCTCCAGTGAACAAACTCCCGTCTGTCGGGAGTCACGGAGCGGATGACCTGTCAGGTCGAAACCATGACGGTCAAATAGTTTCAATCATTCCATCCTTTTGTCTTTTTCATATTTTATTTTGAAAAGCCATCGGTTTCCTTCAGAAAGGGTTCCTAGACTGAGAGCCCAACCAGGCTGCCGGTAGAGGCTGTGGTTGCTATAGAGACGGGAGGTAAACTTCATGAATTTTGGAGCTGTTTCTTTTCATCTTTGTTGGACCATTAGAGAAGATCCAATTAGAGCTGCTGCAGATGTGAGAAATGAGCAGAAAAACACAATCGATACAACAGTGAGTCCACCAGCTGCCCCGTCCATGCTGGGCTCTCTTTAACACACACACACACACACACACACACACCCTCACAAGGTGGTGCGAGGCCAGTGAGGTGGGGAATATTGACGTCGGCCATATTGATCGAGCACCTGTGGAGTTTGTCTTCCCGTGTCCTGCCAGTCTTTGACTCGTCCAGCAGACTTTAAAGAGCGTCCAGTCTTTGGAAGCACACCAGATGTGAGGAAAAGGCCATTAAAGAGCTGAAGGCTGAGTGAGGCTGCATCTACGCGCCGACACAGATGTAACCAACGAGGTGGTTAACGAAGAGCAGGAAGAGAGATGGAAGAGCTCCGATCAGCAGAGCACAAGTCAGTGAACACGCAGAAATGTGCACATATAGCAACAATATGGGACGTCCAGTTAGGACCGAAGTCTGGAGCCACCATCTAGGTCTGCTCACAACCCCACCAGGAGGTTGGGGATTGGAGAACCTTGGAGTAACATGTTCACAGGAGCAGGAGGTGCTGAGGAGGTGGGCAGCAGAGTTCTGGATATACTGACCTTTACTGAGGGCTTTGAAGAGGAACATGGACAATGCTGTGACGATGCGATGGTGGTGATGTGGTTGATGTGCTGTTAAGAACTTCAGGACTGCAGATTTGAGGTGATGGGACAGGCTGGAGGTCTCCACAGCAAGGCTAAAGTTGTGTCGTAGTTGAGCTGCCTTCATAGTGGTCATAGTGGAGCTGGTTACTGGTTACTGGATTTTCCATTTTCGACATAACAGTAGGATGTAGAGGATGAGGAGGAGGAGGCTAGACCCTGAACCCCGGGGGACACCAGGCACCAGGGGAATGTTGAAAGTGAGCCCAGCAGTTCTGCACATGTGAGCTGCAACCCTGTCAACAAGTATCTCTTTTCTTCTGATCAACCTCAGTTCTTCAGATTCCAATGCTGTATTAGAGCCATTTAAGGAGCGGTTGGGTTGGAAGTTGGCCATTACTTTGATTGAAAGCCTCTGTGATCTTCTTCAGAGACTTATGACAGGACAAGTGGGAGTGTTTCACAAAATGTCTTCTTAAGGATGCAAACCTACCGGTAGTTTGTGTGAGGGCTGGACGCTTGTAAATGTGTGAAACCTCACATAACAAGACGGTTCTGCTTTAAGTGACACTTGTTCAGCTGAATCACCTGTTTCCACAGCTCTGCTCCTCTGGAGCTGAGAATGTTCTGGTCCAGGACATCAGAACATCAGGCGACTGCTCACAATTCACTGAATCCACTGAGTCCTGGGTCACCAGAGTTAGCATTTACATGAGGAATCACCATAAATAACTCAAATATGCAACTTTGCTCCAGGTTTGTGTGAATTCACTCTTTGTAATTCACCAAGGCCTCGCAGTAGAGGTGAAGCTCCAGCAGCAGCTTCAATTTGGATATTAAACATGAAAACTAAGGTGCAAAAACAACGAGGACACGCTGATAAATGTCTGGACGGTTGAGCTTCCTGCCGTCCATCCTGGGTTCTGCCTACTGGGAAACACCTGACTGATGTTGCTGCATCACCCGAGTCGGTGACACGTCTGAGTAAGTGTGGAATGCTAAAAGGTTTGTGAGCCGTCTGTCTTCTCCTGCTCTATTAATGTGGATAAAAAAGCAGGAGCTGCTGACTGGCTGCTCTGAAATACCCGCGGGAGTAATCAATCAGGTTTACTCCTCCGACAAAAGGCAAACTGTGACTCGAATGACGTTCAATAAAACGGAGCTCCAAAAGACGTGGACGGCAATAATGAGACACGTGTGAGGAAATAACAACAAGTGCTCTTACTGGCTGCCTTCGGCTCAGCTTCACCTGCCGTTCTTCTCTCAGGACCCGTCAGGGGTGGATCTCATTTGCCTGGGCAATAGTTAAAGCATCAATTCTACTTCCTTTTCAGGAGCTGACAGCCGATGGGGTATGCGTGTCCGCGCGGCGGGGAAAAGCCGTCAGAGTGATCGTTACCGGGCTGACGGATCTCTCTGAGATGCCAACTCATTGTGTGAGGACAGAGTTGAGTGAAAGGAGTTAATAGAAGAGCATGTTCACAGGCTCAATTAGAGCTCAGACCTCATTAACCTGCAGCCTGTGAGACACAGGAGGCGGGTCTGGAGGAGGGTCCTCACAAGGACAAGCATTACGTGCCAGAATAAGCCCCCTCTGTCCCCCTCCATCCTCTCTGTCCCCTCCGTCCTCCTCCGTCCCCATCTGTCCCCCTCCCTCCTCTCCAGTCCCCTCTGTCCCCCTCTGACCCTTGTGTCCCCCTGCATCCTCTCTGTCTCCTCCGTCCCCCTCATCCTCTCTGTCCCCCTACATCCTCTCTATCCCCTCTGTTTCCATCTGTCCCCCTCCATCCTCTCCAGTCCCCTCCACCCCCCTCTGTCCTCTCCAGTCCCCTCCATCCCCATCTGTCCCCCTCTGTCCTCTTCAGTCCCCTCCATCCCCCTCTGTCCTCTCCTGTCCCCCTCCGTCCTCTCTGTCCCCCTCCATCCTCTCCAGTCCCCTCCACCCCCCTCTGTCCTCTCCAGTCCCCTCCATCCCCATCTGTCCCCCTCTGTCCTCTTCAGTCCCCTCCATCCCCCTCTGTCCTCTCCTGTCCCCCTCCGTCCTCTCTGTCCCCCTCTGTCCTCTCCAGTCCCCTACATCCTCTCTATCCCCTCTGTTTCCATCTGTCCCCCTCCATCCTCTCCAGTCCCCTCCACCCCCCTCTGTCCTCTCCAGTCCCCTCCATCCCCATCTGTCCCCCTCTGTCCTCTTCAGTCCCCTCCATCCCCCTCTGTCCTCTCCTGTCCCTCTCCATCCTCTCCAGTCCCCTCTGTCCCCTCCGTCCCCCCCCTGTCCCCCTCTGTCTGGCTCACCACTCTACCATGTCCATTCCATACCACAGGAGCACAATATACATGCTTCTATAAATATTTATCACTGCTGCCCCCTAAGCGGACTTTGATGGCATCGGATGGATCCGCCTGTGGGGCAAACCCCCCCGATACACTTGGTGTGCAGCTCAGCACCGGAAATATGGAGGCCAGCAGAGCCTCGTCAAGCTATGCTAGCACAAAAGAACACGAACCTTCCTTTAAAAAGTAACTTTAACAGCTGCGTCAAATGGGTCTAAGCTGGGGCCCAACTCAGCAGCTGCGATGTCTTTGGAATTGTTTTAAATGTGAAAGAAGCCTGATGTTTATGTGTTGGGCTCAAAATAGCAACGTAGCTGAGTGGAAAACCACACAGCATTGTGGGCTCAGTGGTCATCTGAAGGTGGATTTGTGCTGCCCTGTGTTCTGGCATATGTTAATGACATAGGAGCTGTCATTAACGACCACAAGCTTTCACAACGTGTCTTCAGCAAAATGACCCCAGTGGGGCATCTGCTGTGCTGTTCCACCGCTAGTATCCAGTAGGAACAATGCACTGCGAGATCACCTGCCCTTCCGAGCCGTTTTGGTTTCGTCTGGCCGGTGACCAGAAATGATGAGACTGTTGAGATCTGGCTAAAGCCTCCAGGTACCTGCTCCACAGTGGTGGAATAAAGCTGTAACAAGGAACAGCTGGATGTCTTTAATGCCCCTCGGCACTGAAACAGCTGCTTCCCTTTTATTAACTTTAATGGAGGTCTATTTGAAGTGCAGCACTACACCTGTGTACCAGCAAACTCTGATCGATATCAGCAAGACAATTTATTTGGTATCGCAATTGAAACGGGATCACGACAACCTCTAATTAATCTGATGTATGTCCATCTGTCCTGTGGCATGTACAGAGCTCCGTCTGTCCAATTGTCCCTCTTTCCATTGACACCAGTTCACTCAAACCCATCCAGTGGAGTGCTCCTTTTCTGCCTGGCCACGCCAATTATGCCCCGCCCCATAGGCCCCGCCCCTCTATGCTCTGCTTCTTCTTCTTGTTCCCACACAGAAGTAAAAGTAACTTCCTGTGCAGATTGAAGTCCATAATGTCCGTTAGTCAGATCTGCCAACACAGCCAATCTATATCTCCATACCCCCCCCCCCCCCCCCCCCCTCCTGCCCCCGCCGCCACCTGGCTGCAGCATCCCCAGAGGGGCAACCATTATTTGTAGTGCTACTTTGGTTATTCCTCTGGTTCCTGCCACTGCTGAACAGGGAATAAAAAGTGGAATTGGTAATAAAATGCTTGAGCCTGTAATTACCTCCTGTAGCTGGTGTTGATGGTGCTGCCTCCCTGCACCCCCCCCCCCCCCCCCCCCCAGGGTTTAGACCAGGAAGCAGCAAAGCAATGAAGTGGTGCTTTTATAGGTAAACAAAGCAGAAAGAGTTGGAAATATTCATCACATGCAAATGTTTCCTTCACACACGTCTGACTGGGATTCATTTGGCTTCCTGATGTCTCACGGTGCAGATTGTTGCCACGGCCGACGGTTGTTTGTGCCGTGCTGGCTGTTGCCGGTGGCCTGATGGATCCTGCTAATCCTGTTTCTCAACCAGGAAACAAAAGTGTTTCCAGAAAAGCGTGGAGTTTCAGGAGGGGGCTCGTTCTGAAGGGTTCTGCTGGGTCTCACAGATTTGCGGGGGAGAAAATCACTTAGGTGAGGATGTTGACTTGATAGGAAGTCTTAAAGATAATCACCGTGGTAACCCCCCTCCCTCCGCCACAGGGTCTCTGCTCTCCTGAAAGCTCTTCTGTCAGTTGTCGTCCGCTGCTGTGTTTGGAACCCCTGTCCTACAGACGGACGCGTCTGTCTGTCTGTCTGTCTGTCTGTCTGTCTGTCTGTCTGTCTGTCTGTCTGTCTGTCTGTCTGTCCTGATTGGCACCCGCGACCAGGATCATTACTGCATCATTCGTTATTCCGTGTTTCTTAAAATACAGACGCATCTCTGAGCAGCAGACGGTGACGGTGTCGGTGTTGGTGACGGTGCTAGCAGCTAGTGCTAGCAGCCCTGCCATGTTAGCTGATACGACGTTTGCTACCTTACTCTTTGCTCAACCACAGAGAAAACCTGGAGCTCTATAGTAGATGACAATTGATTGTTGTTGCTCTTCTGGTGTCTATGCCCCCCCCCCCCATTACGCTACCTGTGGATATTCACACCACATTCTTCTCACACGTAACCGCTTCAGGTGTCTCCATCTCACACTGAAAGTGAGAACTATTCCCACCATTTTCCCACCTCCGGCAATATATCATCTGTGCCCCGCGAGGTGTTTCCACAGCTTTATACCAGCCTTTTGTGAAAGGTATGTGCTCACCACTAATGTGTTAATTACACCATTACACTGTAAAAACACTGTTGGTTCCTGCACGTGTACGTGCGTGTGCCTAATCCCTGACAGTTGGACCACATCAGGAGTGGGTGGTTAAAAGAGCTGCTAAACTGAGCCGATTGGGAATTAGAAGCCATCACGAGTGAAAATCAGTCCTGAATTTTTTGTCCTCACTTTTGCTGCAACAGTCGATATTTTAGGTGATTCGGGTATAAGAGACAAACCTCTGACTGTGCTCAAATATTTGCACGGCCTCCTTTACCTTCTGTCCAGATCAGTCCGTTTGTCCACCTTTCAACGAGCATCAACATCTCCAACATCTCACTGAAAACCGCTGATAGCCACCATGTCTAAGGTCCCGTTAGCATGCAAACACTCTCATGACTTAAACCAAAAACAGCTTGGTCCTTTCTTATTTATTTCACCCGTGGTTTGTAACTGCTCTGGTGGTCTGGTTCACATCCCATCATGACCCTTTGATGACAGATTGGATGAGGAACTATGATTTTAATGAAAGTGGTTGAGGTGGAACCTGAGAGAGAAGCTCAGTCATTCAGTCATCAATCATCAGGCTGCTCAAACAGCCAGAGCAGAGCTGCTGGGAGGGAGCTTCACCAGGACTCTGAAGAACCAGCCTGCCCCATCGTCTGTCAGATAAACCCAGTCAACTTTCAGGGGTTCACTTTTCTTCTGCTTAGCAGCCGGTGAGTTGTGGAAGCCTCACACCCGACTGAGTTTGGGACATCTAGTGGGAGAACTGGGGCCGTCTGGGAGGTGCAGAAACAGACCAGAACTAAAGCCGCCGAGCCACGCCCACAAAGACTTGGAACCCACCTCCGGATATTTGAGTAGCGGCGCAGTCACATGACTGAGTAGCTGTCTAGCAAGGGAACTAGGCAGGGATCCAAGTAGAGGTCCTGACTGGGAACTAGGCAGGGATCCAAGTAGAGGTCCTGACTGGGAACTAGGCAGGGATCCAAGTAGAGGTCCTGATTGGGAACTAGGTAGGGATCCAAGTAGAGGTCCTGATTGGGAACTAGGTAGGGATCCAAGTAGAGGTCCTGACTGGGAACTAGGTAGGGCTCCAAGTAGAGGTCTAGATAGGGAACTAGGTAGGGATCTAAGTAGAGGTCTGGGTAGGGAATTAGTATTATAAGTAAAGGTCTAGATAGGGAACTAGGTAGGGATCCAAGTAGGGGTCTAGATAGAGAACTAGGTAGGGATCCAAGTAGAGGTCTAGATAGGGAACTAGATAGGGATCCAAGTAGAGGTCAAGATAGAGAACTAGGTTGGGATCCAAGTAGAGGTCTAGATAAGGAGGTAGGTAGGGATCTAAGTAGAGGTCTAAGGAGAGACACTGGTAACCCAGTTAACCGGCTTCGTATCAGCAGGCTCATCTGTGTGTCACGCTGTCCTGTAGACCTGGACCTTCTTTTGGTCTTGAAGTAATCTTTGAAAGTCCTCGGCAGGTTTATCTTGGACACAAACAGATTGGTTTCCATAAGCTCCTCAGTATTGAAGCTTTCACACACCAACACACAAAACAGCCTGAGGTTTCCTTCTTCGTTGTGCTAAATGTGATGTTTTCGGTGTGTTGCTATGCTCAGTTAGCACATGGAAACAAACTGGAATTTATTCAGTACGTTCACATGGACTGGGGGATCCTGCTTAATGAAGTCCTTGTTTAGGAGATAAATATCAGTACAACACAAATCACACGTATTCTGACATCTGTCAGAGTGAGTCCACTGTGGCTTCTTGTGCGTCTGGCACAAGTTTCAGCTCACACTAATTTGAGTTATTTATAGCAACCGAAGGCAGCGACAATGTACGGGCAGCCTGTTCACCGCTAACATGGGCTGTCATCTTGCTGCCTTTTCTTTTCCATCAAAACATCGAATCATGTTAAACTCTTTATAGAAAGAAAATGAAATATGACTCGTCATTTAGCTGATAAGCCACTGTGCAGATCCTCACGAATGGACAGGACAAGGCATAAAGCTGCCACTGGACCAGTTTGATTTTGGAGTTCCAGTTTACTTATAACTGGGACGCTGGCGACACCCACATGGACCAAGACAAGAACAGGACATTCACTTTTTGTACTCAAGTCAGTGTGAACGCCCAGATTCCTGTGAAATGGTGGTTTCAGTCAGCATTGGAGGGCATCATCCCCACCTGCTGTTAAAGAGAGCAGTCGATGACACTTTTGCTAACACTGATTGGCCCTAGCAACGGCCCAAGACCCAGAACAGGTTGACTCTAGGGCTGAGGACCTTGGTTCAGCAGAGGTCCTGCCGGAGTTTCTTATGGGGCATTTTTGCAGTTTAATGTGATTACAGCCAGTTCAACAGTTTAAACAACAGCACAAATATGTTAGAAGGTCTCCAGCATGTGGATGAGGGGGACTAACGTTCTCATTATGTCAAGGTTAAAGCTCCTGTTCTTCTAGTCCAGATCCAAAGTGGTCCAGAGCCCAGAGCAGCCCCTCAGCTGGAGCAAGTTTGAGGTTGTGTAATGAGGACGTGATGGACCAGCAGCAGCTCTTAGCTGTTTGGATCTTTAACTCAAAACAAAAGATGAGCTCCACATTTACCTGCTCATGTGTAAAGAAGGAAATATTTATGTTTGGGTGATGTAGGAGACAGTAGAGGACTCACGTTCTTCACCAAAAGCCCATAGGTAGGCAGACAAATCCAGGACAGGACACTGGGAATCAGGTCCAAATTCCAAACTGATATGAGACACCTGAGCTTAATCAGGCTTCAGACAGAGACGGAGAGGACAGGACAAGATCTTAACGTAGTGCAACGCCATCAGTGGACCTGACCACATGACCTCCTCACATGTCTGAGCCAATGGTGGGCGGAGCCTCTGTTGATCAGGCCACTGGACCTTTGGGGACGGACCTGGAGGACTGGGGGAAGGTGTGTTACTGCTATCATTGGCCTTGTCTCAAAGGCTTCATGGTATCTACGAGCTGTTTGTGTTGCCTCTGCTGTTTAGGAGGCGCTGATGAAGGAAGGAGCCGCTCTTCCCTCGCACTGTGTCTACATGACACACATCCTCTTTTTACTTTACATTAATATTTCATCACATTTTTATGTTTCCAAATGAGCCACTTTGTTGTTGGCGGGTGAGGAGGGTGAGATAAAAGAGGGTGATGCTTCCATGGCTGTAAGCATGGAGCCATCCGGAGGTGCAGAGATGAAAAGAGATGAGGAGAGAGGTAACACATCTCTCCATCTGAGGGGGAATTCTCCCTTCAAGGGTCTCATCAGGATCTCTCCAAATGAAACCATTATCTCGACATTTGTGCCGCAGGCGCTCACTCGCTCGCTCGCTCGCTCGCTCTTTCTCTGCTGCGCTGAACTTCTCCTCTTTGGAGATGTGAGGAGAAGATGAAAGATGGAAGGTGACAGTGGTGGGGAGGGGGTGGGTGAAAGGGGAGGAGTGCCAGAGACGGAGGAGCTGTTGGCGTTCACGGTAACGGCTAATTCACACAGAAGAAGCAGAGATTTAGCTAGCTTGTCATAACAGATGCCTGAGTGCACCCGGAGGGAGCTGTTCTCCACCTGCTCTGCTTCACTCTGAAATGTCTCCTCCAGTGCAGTCCACCCTAATGGACACACACCCACCCACGCACACACAGACACGCACACACACACACACATACTCACGCACACAAACACACTCACACACACACACACACACAACAGAGGGAAGTGAATGAGATGGCGAGAGGATGAAACAAATGTGGGTAATTTGAATCCACGTGGTCTCCGAGGAGCCGTAACGCTGCAGCGGTAACGACGTCGCCGTGTTTAACGTTGTTGGGTAATCTCAATAAACATTATTGTTCGAAACAACGGTAAAATCAACATCAAAGCAAAGGCTCTGCAGCATGAATGGTCTTATATAATGAGAACGAAATAAGCTCATTTAAAGAAACTTGAGATTTAAAGTCTAAATCCAGAATTTGGTCAATAAAGTTTGATAGGTTTGTGAGCTTTGTGGTGAGCTGGCGTGATGCTGTGATGTCCTCACAGAACCTTCACTACAGCTGAACAACACAAACACCCTGAAAGAACAGAGCTGCTGGAGAAAGTTAGTGGGGCTGCGAAAACCAGGTGACTGGCCGTGACTGAACGCTCTGCTCCGGACCGGCGTCTGGGCTCAATGAGGGGACAACGTGGGTAGACATGGGGACATGAAGGACACAGGCTTCACCAAAGAATCAGGTTTAGCTGGAGCCGAGCTCTCCTGTAGGTCTGCAGCAGAAACATCTGCAGGAGATCTGCAGGTCTGGAGCAGGAACCTCTGTAGGTCTGGAGTAGGAACTTCTGCAGGTTCTGGAGCAGGAACCTCTGAAGGACTACAGCAGGAACCTCTGTAGGTCTGGAGTAGGAACGTCTGCAGGTCTGGAGCAGGAACCTCTGTAGGTCTGGAGCAGGAACTTCTGTAGGTCTGGAGTAGGAACTTCTGCAGGTCTGGAGCAGGAACCTCTGTAGGTCTGGAGTAGGAACTTCTGCAGGTCTGGAGCAAGAACTTCTGTAGGTCTGGAGTAGGAACTTCTGCAGGTCTGGAGCAGGAACTTCTGTAGGTCTGGAGTAGGAACTTCTGCAGGTCTGGAGCAGGAACCTCTGTAGGTCTGGAGTAGGAACTTCTGCGGGTCTGGAGCAGGAACCTCTGTAGGTCTGGAGTAGGAACTTCTGCAGGTCTGGAACAGGAACCTCTGTAGGACTACAGCAGGTACAGTTGCAGCTCCAGTGTTCTTTGTCACTAGTCAAATCTCATCTTTTTGCTGGGTTGGATCAGGCTGGAGAGAGATCACCTAAATGAGTGATTGTTTGATTGAGTCTGTCAAAGCTTCAGAAGCTCCAGCACAGCCTTTGGAGAACCTTTGGAGACAATAGTCCATCAGCAGTTCCAATTTTCTTTTATTTCCAGTAACTGTGGACGGTGTTGTGTTCGTCTCCAGGCCGGCTGGAGGAAGTCCTCCTGCTGACCGCTGTTCATCATAAATAAGTCTTGGCTTCATTTTAGAACATCCAGGCTGATAGTCTGAATGATTTAATCCTGGTCCAAGTTCATGGTCATGTGACCCAGAGAGCCTCCGGCAACTACAGGAAGCAGCTTCAGCCACCTTTAGCAAACTATCGTCACCGTTACTTTAGTATCCTTTGATCAGCCTTTGATCATCTGAATCTCAGTGGTGTTTCTTTATCTACTGACAATGATAAGAGAACAAAGACTGTTTGGAACCAACTGTGTGTGTGTGTGTGTGTGTGTGTGTGTGCCTGTGTGTGTTGCCTTGCCCAGCAGCTTTAGTTTAACTGCCCTGGTGTGGAGGGGAAGATGAGAGGGCTGGATGGACACGAGGGGAGGAGGTGAGCTTCTGCAGTGACCTGAGGACCCTCCTGTCAGAGGATTAATGATCCAGTATTGATCCCATTACAGCCGGCTGAGGGCTGCAGCGGAGCTGCGTGGCAGCGGACGCCTTCATTAGCGCCATTGCTGGGCAGAAAGAAAGTTGCTTCTACTTTCATGCCTTGGCTGCGGCTGATCCTTTAAACGGACCGGGATTCCATCACAATGACGGACTCGGGGGAGGGGGAGTAAACGGGCTCAGGAGCGGCGTGACCTCGACCCCTCGTCTGCCTCATTTTTCCCCTTTTACTCCCGATGATATCGCACACTTGGCCGAGCAAAAGAAAATCAATATTCCCCCTCCAAGTTCACAGGCGGAGCTGCTCATTAAAGAGCGGAGGAAACGGCGGCGCTGAGCGCATCGGCTCTGCCCGCCGGAGTTAAGCTGCGGGGATTGTTATCATTGTTAAGCAAATAGATCCACGCGGGGGGAGAGATAGGAATAATCAGATTTACCGGCTGCATGTCTGCACACCGGTGAAAGCTTCCCCTCGGAGCGGCGGATGCCACCTCAGCACGCCGTTGATCCGCAGGAGGCTGCCAGAGCAAAGCCTCCCTCAGACCTGCTGCTCCCATGGATCTGGCCGTCTGTTTCTCCTCTCGCCCCCCTGTTTCCTTCAACCTTTAAAGTTGTTGGCAGGATGAAGAGCAGCGGATCGTCACGTGTGTCAGGACGAGGAGCTCTGACTCACATCAGCTCCGCCCTGTGCTAGCGGCTCTTTTTAGCCGCCGCCGCCGCCGCCGCCGCCGCCGAGCCAGCCTGTTTGCTGCCTCATTGACATTTGCAGATGGGAGCCGTTCACAAAGGCGGTGACGGAGGAGGAAGGCTGACATTCTCTGCCTCTGCTGGTGCTCCACAATGGCTGAGGAGCACTGACATTTATGAAAGGCTGAAGTGAGAACTCCTGAGGTTTCCCGTGATGGGCGGGTGGAACCTCCAAAACTCACCTGTGTCGCAGCGATCCAGACTCCAGAGAGCAGCAGAATGAAACACTGGCGGGTGAGAATGGGAAACAAAGAGTGTGAAGAGGGTGAGAGCGAGTGAGAGCGAGGAGGAACTGTCAGAATCCTCCAGCGGGCGAAGGCCTCTCTTCTTTGTGAAGCTTCCTTCTCCCACAAGAGCAGGCAGCCTTCTGCTGTTGATCCTGCATGAAAAAGGTACAAAATGTTCTGCACAAACAGACCCATGAATGATAATTCAGCAGAGCCTGCGGAGCGTTTCCTCACAGTCCCAGAGACAGAGGAAGAGCCTTCAATAACCAACATTTCTGCTCAATTTCAAACACTTAACAAAAAGAAACTGGCTGCTACAGAAAAACCAGAGGCTCCTGTGGGAAAAGCACCCAGATCCAAGCTCCGCAGCAGGATGGAGAAAGTCTGGAGGAACGTCAGAGCCAGAGCAGCTCAGAGCTGTTCTCACCAGGCTCCTATCAAAGGAAGTGGATGAAGGATCTGGTTGCAGGTCTGGGCTGAGGCTCGATGGTGAGGACCAGTGGCTCCAAATGTTCTCCGTGAACTCTCTGCAGAACGAGGCCACAACGAGAGCTGCCTAATCAATAACGAAGCATCTATTTGCCTCTAATAAGTTGATCTGAAGTGTTGGTCAGATCCCCCCCCCCCCCCCCACCCCCCCCCCCACCCCCCCACCCCCCCCCCCCCCCCCCCCCCCCCCCCCCCCCCCCCCCCCCTCCCACCCCCCCCCCCCCCCCCCGGCGGCGGCTGTGGTGCAGATGCAGCCGTGGCCATAAATCATCTTGCACACAACAGACAGGAGGCTTCCGCAGGATCTACGATTCATGTCTAGGAGGGAGAAAAATTGAGATGGCTGATGATTGTCGGCCGTCTGGGAGCCGCCGGCCCCCAAAGGACCAGGGGCTTGGTTCCGTGGTCGCTTCGACCCTTCGGGACGACGCCCTCCGGACTGTTTCCTTCCCCCTTCTGAAGGGTTGATGGAGATCGAGGAGGAGGGTCTCTGGTCTAACTGGGACATTGAACGGATTTTAAATGGTCGCGTTATGGTTCAGTTACCCCCACCACGGTCATGAATTCCTGTTGGTAACCTAGCAAGTCCACGTGTCCAGGTTGGTGTTTGTGGCTTCGCCGTCGTTTCCATGGCGACCCATCCATCACAGTTCACTGATGCTTGTGGAGTGATTATTTCCATCTCAGCCTTAATAAAAAAAATACAGGCGCATATGAGAGAAAAGAAGCTGCAATATGTGTAAATAAGACGTGATGATTTCCATCTGTCTGCTCATCTGTGTGGATGGAGGCAGCTCACGGCTTCACGTGGTCCGTCTGGACGTGCGTCTGCGCGTCCATCAAGGACTGATCAGGCTACAGGTGAATGACGGTGGAGTCCTGCTGCCTTCAGAGCCTCTGACATCACCAAGGAGGCGCGTTCCTTCTGCTGAACTCCTGAACCCTTTGGATCTCTCACCACGTGCTCACAAAGGTTCCAATCAGAAGAACTTTCTTGTGTCCAGAACTTTATTCCCACCGGCGTCTCCGGATTCATAACGTACTTTATTTTGAAACGAAACCCGTTTTTATTTCTGTTTGCGTGTTCCGGAGCGTGCTGGGTCCTCGTTATTTCCTAGCTGATAGCTTCAGATGCTATCTCTGTTAGCTCTTCAGATTCTTCAGCGCCGTCCAGATCCGTCTCCTTTGACTGGAACAGATTCTCAGCAGGAAAATCCACAACTTCTCATGTGTGAACGGAGCCGCTCGGAACGTTCAGCTTTCCAATTATAGTACATCCCCTTTAACTGATGCTTATTAATTCCCTCAAACTCATTATGGGATGCAAAACAGGAGTCTCCCCGTGTGGTGCATGCTAATGTCGGCAGTGCTGCTGTCAGAGCTGCTTCTGTGTGCACATTTGCTTCAAACGTCACCGCTCAGACAAATAAATGTCCATGAAAAGGCGAGTTTCAGCGGCTGTGAGGCAGCATTGATCAGAATCTGTGGTAATCGCTTGTGACAGGAGGGAGCCGCAGTACTTGTGTGTGTGGATTACATTGTGCTCTTGAAGAGGGTCCTACAGTGGAGTAAATAAAGCTGGTGTGACTGACACTGAGCCGCCGGGGCCGGGCCACAGAGCTCACCCAAACAAAACACTTCAATCTCTAACCGTTGCTCTTCGCGGCTCCCCGAGGGCTCCATTGATTGATTCTCCGGCCAATCAGGGAACATTGATCTCAGAAGCCCCTCGCCCTCCCCCCCCTCCCCGGCCCCTCCGGCCCTCGCTGCGTCCATTCATCTGCTGGCTGTCAGAAGTGTTCAGAGCAGAGCCGAGAGGAGCGCTGAGCCCTCAGAAAAGGCTCCGCAGCTCCTCCACCTACAGGAGGCTTTCAGCTACAGCAGCCTCAGGTGCACGGCAGAGACTGGCGTTACGGACCCGTCCTGTTTACGCTTGACAGTCAGATGGTTACGCTGTCCTGCGCAGCGGTGAAGCTAGCAGCATTAGCATCTGAGGACCTGTTCTGGTCGGACAGGTTTACGTTGTCAGTTCAACTCATCTCATGTGATGAGAAGAACAAGCGAGACAGAAACTTGAGTTTACTCCTGCCTTTAAGTACATGTAAATTTAGTGTGTGTGTGTGTGTGTGTGTGTGTCCGTGTGTGTTCATCTGTCACTTGGTGTAGCCTGTAGTGAGGCTGGGACACTAGAACCCCACCACACTGATCCCAGCAGCAGATGGACAAAATGGGGGGTGTCAACCATCTCCAGGACAACCAAGACTTCCGTCCCCCAGATAAATGGCCAAAGACCTCTGATCAGCACCAGGTGACCAGACTGTCCCTGAACACCTGATGGATTGTTGTTGAAGGTGTAGACCTAAAAGCAGCCTGTTCTCCTGGGGTCTGACCACAGTCCCATGAGTTCAGGTTCCTCATGGGGTGAGCAGCAACACTGAGTAGGCCAGCAGCTCCGCCCTCAACAGGAAGTCTCCACATCCTCAGAGGAACTTCATGTCCTGCTGGAAGAAGGGCGATAAGACTGGTAACAGACTGGTCGAGCTGCTGTCCTCTGGTGGACGGTACCACAGCAGACTCAGGACCAGTTTCATGCCCCACACCATCGAACTGTTGAAGTCTGAGCCCAAACACCGTCGAGCAGTCACCTCTGACCAGGCACATTCCTCTGACCGTTTGCTAGCTTCTGCTCCGTCTTGACCTTCTTAAGTTGGAGTTGAGACGTGAGAACTTCATCATGGGTGATGCTGCTGTCAGTAAAAACCTCTTGAATCCTGAAAACTGGACACATGCTAACCGTACAGCTAAGTGAGCTAACAGCAGCTAATATCTTTCAAGTGAAAACATTTGGTGGTTGCTGTGGAAACGGATAAAGAGTGCTCTGTTTTTGTTGTTCCTGCTGGAGGCTTCTAACAGTGGATCCACCTGTGTTTGTCTTTGACAGGTGGGATATTTGAGTCCATCGAGAGCGGCCCGTCCGGCGCCGAAGAACTAGCCTTTAAATTTGCTTTAAACACAATCAACAGGAACAGAACCCTGCTGCCCAACACCACGCTCACCTACGACATCCAGAGGATAAACATCTACGACAGCTTCGAGGCCTCCAGGAAAGGTATTTGTGTGTTTCACCTGCGGGGCTGACGGCAGGATCAGCCTGTGCTGCCGTCCGTCTGGCTTCAGGTGTAAATATGAATATAAATATATACATATGTGTTGCTACTGCGGCGCTGCTTTGCATTGTAAATGTCTCCTGTTGCGACGCTCGCAGGCTGCTGCAGCCTTGATTGTGACAATTATAATCAGGCGAGGGAGGAATAGCTGAGCGCTCCAAATGTAAACAGAAAGAATTGATTTGCTTCAGGTAGCGACTCAGCTGCAGTAATTCAAAGAGCCATTTGGCCCCCGGAGACACCCAATAAAAGCACAATAATCTATCACTTGTGTGTGTGTGTGTGTCAGGCCGCCACTCCAACCTCTTATCAATTATGGATCGGTGATTAGGCCAACTAGCTCTCAGCTAAAGTACAGCCGCGCTAACAGCGTCGCTGGTTTTACCTCCGTCAGATAAAGCTGGTGAAAGAGACAATACTTGTAGGACAGCTAATGGCTAAACTAAAGGGAAGCTAAGCACTATCAAGTATTCATCAAATCAGCAGCAGTGCTGTCGTCGTGGAGACCAGTGTGACGGGAGGGCAGCAGGGTCAGAACATTATTCAGCTGTTTAACATCTTTAGCTCAACCGAATAAACCACAACAGTGCCACCAGGTCACATGACAGCGGAGGGGCTAACGACTTGCTAATCAGATTTACAGTGCTGATGTCTGTGGTCATGAGGTCAGACGCGAAGGTGTCTGCATGGTCACGTCAGAACCATCATCCTGGCGCTCTGGGGGCACCCCGTGATAACCCAGCCTGTGTTCCTTCTCCAGCTTGTGACCAGCTCTCTCTGGGGGTGGCGGCCATCTTTGGGCCGTCTCACAGCTCCTCGGCCAACGCGGTTCAGTCCATCTGCAACGCCCTGGGGGTGCCGCACATCCAGACCAAGTGGAAGCACCAGGTGGCGGACAACAGGGACATCTTCTACGTCAACCTTTACCCAGACTTCTCCTCTCTGAGCCGGGCCATTCTGGACCTGGTGCACTTTTTCAAGTGGAAGACGGTGACGGTGGTTTACGACGACAGCACCGGTGAGACGGCGACGCCCTTTTCTGATGTTTGATCGCAGCTTTGAAATCAGAATCACAGCCAGGAGCAAACCTCCGTGAGAATCAAAAGGATTTTTTTCCTCCTTTCAACCAACTCAAATTATTTTGACTTTTTTTAAAATAAAAAGACAACAAATAAATCTTTCAGTGAGCAGATAAACAGGGCTGATCAGAGGCTTTGTGGTTTGTTGTGCTTGACAACCTTGGTGCTGGAGTCCAGGTCAGCGGGCGACAGCTCAGCCAGCAGGCTGGGAACAGGCGCCATATGAGCGGGGTGATGGTTGCCAGCCCGCAGATGGGCCCCGAGGCTCCCCAGAGCTCCCAGCCTCACACACACACTGGGAATACTTTGTTAGTATTCAGGCCAGATGAAGCCAGTGCTTCACACAGTTATGCTAATTGTGTGTGTTCATTTTCAAATGAGGCAAATTAGCAACACAACAGCCAAACAGCGGCGTAAAAACGCCGCCTGGGCTGGTTTGTTGGACACGGTTACGGTTGCTGTGTCGTCTTTATCATCGTTCATGTGCTGGAGGCACAAACTCAGCTAATGTGCACGATAGATATCACAGGAGCCTCCACCAACACAAGCAAAGCTCCCTGTAGGCTGGAACGCTCATGACCACGCCGCCGTCTGTCCTCTTCACTCTTTCTTCATCATTTCATTACTGTGTCTAAGGAAAGAGGAGGCGCCATTATTAAAAGCAGGGACAGAACCTTGTTCCCAGGTGCACGTGTGAGCGGACTCTCCGCCCCAGAGATCAGCGAGCAGCTGTGGGACAAATTGATCGCCATGATTTCATCACCTCTGTTAATCCGCTTGTGGAGACGTCGTTGCTGGTTCACGACGGGGTTAATAGTTGCTTGATTTTCTGTCCTGTGATGGGAAATGAGATCGTTGCTTGAGCAGCCATCGGCGTCACCTTTCCTGCTGTCGCAATTTACACAGGTGACCTGATACTGAGGACAGATAAAAGAGTCAATGAGGGCGAAGACAGAACCTGACTGGACTAGGAATCACGTGAGCCGCAGTGCCCAGGAGGCAGAATGAGGCTTTATCCTGCAGCCGCTCAGGGTCCAGACCAGATGATGGAAAAATAACCCTAACCTTCTAACGCTAACCTTCTAACCCTAACCATCTAACCCTAACCATCTAACGCTAACCATCTAACCCTAACCTTCTAATGCTAACCCCTAACCCTAACCATCTAACCCTAACCATTTAACGCTAACCCTAACCCCTAACCATCTAACCCTAACCATCTAACGCTAACCCTAACCCCCAACCCTAACCTTCTAACGCTAACCCTCTAACCCTAACCATCTAACCCTAACCATCTAACGCTAACCCTAACCCCCAACCCTAACCTTCTAACACTAACGCTAACCCTAACCCCCAACCCTAACCCCCAACCCTAACCCCTAACCCTAACTATCTAACCCTAACCCCTAACCCTAACTATCTAACCCTAACCCCTAACCCTAACCCCTAACCCTAACTATCTAACCCTAACCCCTTACCCTAACCTGTAACCCTGGCTAGCCTGAGTGGTGGCTGTTTTGCTACTCTGAACAGTTTAATTTGCAGATGTTAAATCCATTTATGAATTTCAGGAATTCCTTTACTCCCAAAGAACACCTTTCCACCATTTACACATTCCAAACCACAGCTGACAGTGCTGTGAGGCTCGTCCTGGTTGGAGGAGCTATGCTAACAGGACTAGCAGCAGCAGTGTTATATGTACGTGTCAGTCGTTCTTTACTGCAGCCATAAAGTCTGAAGTCAACAGGAGTCGCTGCACAGCTAACAGGCTAAATAACAACAGCTGGTTTTACAGTCGCGCTTCCTCAGCGGAGCAGCAAATAAATTAGCCTTTGATTTAATGAGTTTAAGCAACTTTTTATTATTTTTATATTATAAGATTTATTTAGTTTTATTTTTCAGTGTTGTTTAGAGATCTACTTAAAATATTTTCTAGCTTCAGAACTGAGATGAAATCAAACCGTTGATGAGAAGAATCGCTGCCATGGTTTAAAAAATCAGGATGCTTATTAAATGGAAACGAACGAACGATATTCCCGAACGAGTGAGGAATTATGAGAAATAAGAAAAGATGAAAAGAACCAAAGAACCACCGTCCAGTTTTTACTGGCTACCTTATGCAGAGGTGCAGACCAGCCTCAGGAGCACGTCCCTTCCAAACCTCTGACCCGTTCTGAATGAATCTGCCCGAAACACGTTCACACAGCAACCGTCAACTGCTCTTTTCACCCACAATGCAACGCTGCATGTGTAGGGCCAATAAGAGCCAAGCAGCAGGATGTGCTGAGCCCCTTCACAAAGAGGTTTATCAGCTGGGCCGGGAGAGCCTCAGACAGCCCAGAACATGGATCCTGGAGCAGGTGTCCACATCAGCAGCAGCAGCAGAGTCCTGATGGTGCACGGCGGCCAGGTGCAGCCACGTGTTTGAAGAGCGAGTGCAGCAGTCCGACACGTCTGCCTGCTTTTATGGATGTTAGCTAACTAACCGTGAAGCGCAGAGCGGCGCCGCTGCACAGGAAGCTGTTTTTCTGCGATGTCAGCTCAGGTGGCATCAGGCGCTGGCGAGAGTCACAGCTCTCACACGTGCACACGCATGCTGGTCACAACAGGCACGGCCACTCATCTGGAAGCAGGTTTGCTTTTAGAGGGTTTGATTCATTTAGACCTTTAGAAGGAACCTGGATTCTTGGTCCATACATGAAGAAACCAGTCCAGCTGAACCACCAAAGCTTTGAGGAACACGGGAGAACTGGACAGTTAGCTTAGCTACAGTGGAAACTGATAAAGGCATTTAGGACCCCCTGAAGACCCAGTTTCTGGCTGATTCTGGATCAGTGTGGACAGTATTGAAATTGGAATGAGGCTAAAGCTAAAGCTGGGTAGCATCACTGACTTCAGAAGAATATTAATGGCCAAAAGTGGAACCATGTGGAGACGGGGGGCAGAGAAGTTTGCACGTGTAGGACCACCGAGGAACTGGTGGAGGCTGATTCTGTGGACTCAGCCAGGAATCAGTGACGGAGCCTTGTTGTACTTCCTTGCAGGTCTGATTCGGCTGCAGGAGCTGATTAAGGCGCCGTCCCGGTACAACATCCGCTTGAAGATCCGGCAGCTTCCCCTGGAGTCAAAGGACGCCAAGCCGCTGCTGAAGGAGATGAAGCGAGGGAAGGAGTTCCACATCATCTTTGACTGCAGCCACGAAATGGCTGCTGGGATACTGAAGCAGGTGCGTGCACGTCTCCTGTATTCACGAGCACGGCTGTGATGGACACCTCCAGAGGTGGGCAGCACTGAGTCGAGGAGAAGGAGGAGTACTAACAAGACCTGTAGCTTGTAATAATGTGTTTTAACTGTAACAACATGTTAATAGCTGGTAATAGCATGTTATTAACAGATAACAACATGTTAATAGCTGTAATAGCATGTTATTAACAGGTAACAACATGTTAATAGCTGTCAACACAGGGAGAAACCATGGTTGACTGAGCTGAACTGAGGCACTTTTGAAACAGGAAGTCAGAACTGTTACAAAATGTGTGTAATTGTTCAACTACACAGAACAAATCTTGCTCAGTTTAGTGAAACAACAATGAAACATTTAAAAAGTTGAAGTTCTGTCTGCGTTTGACCCTCTGGTGCATGAAGGCGCCTTTATTTTGACGAAAGCAGCTTTTGTTCTGTTAACGGTCCAGTTTTTTTTTTACGTTTTAAGTTAAAGCTCAATTTTTAAAATCCCAAATCTGGTGTTCAGGAACCTTGAAAGGTCCAACAGAATTAAGAAGCCTGAATCTTTCTTGTACTCGCAGGATTTATAAATGATCAAAGAACATTTTCAGTGAAGTGCTGTTCTCCAACGATTGGTCGGAAGCTGCAGGACTGCGTCATTATTAATGTTCTGCTCCTGAAGGACTGATGTTCTCATCACACCACAGCTGGAGGACCTCCCTCATGGAGACCTTTAGCAGAGCAAACCCTAACCACAGGTAGCACGCTACACAGCTAAGTCTCAGAGCTAACCAACAGTCTGACCACAGTTTAAGGCTTGGTCTTTGGTTTAAGGACCAACACCGGTTGACCTGCTGACCAGGGGAGACGTAAGGTCGGAGAAGGTTAAGACCACGACGTTTCAAAACAAATGCCAGAATATAAAAATCAATACAAAGATGAACAGGAGGTCAGTGAGGTGATCCTAAAAGCGTGCTAAATAAATGCGCTCTCGTTGTTTGGGTCCAGTTGCAGCAGCATTTTGGACCAGCTGCACTCAGGAGTCTGGGTCAGGCCAACATAGGGACCTCAGGTGGACATCAACAGGAGCCCAGCAGTTGGCTGTACAGGAGGTCTGCAGGAGCTGTACAGGCTGTAGACGTTTGATGGTGATTGATGCCCAAAACTGCTGCCATGGCAACAGTGCCTTGATGTCAGCAGTGTGCTCTTATGGTGAAGAGGTTTATGTTAGGACCGATGATCCCATGGCAACAGAAAAAATGCCAAGTTGCGTCAACATGTAAACAAACAGTCCACAAGAGACTGTTAGACACACACACACAAACACACACACACACACACACACACACACCATGTGCCAACTCTAACCTTTTGTTATTTTTACCTGAGTAGTTTTTGGGAAAGAGTAGTTTTAACATCATCAGCTGTGATCCTTCAGAATGTTCTGTCTCTCTGTCTCTCCCTCTGTCTCTCTATCTCTGTCCCTCTGTGTCCCCTGGTGTTTGGACAGCTGTCTGCATTCATGTCTAAGTGTGCTGGTGTCTCCTGCAGGCTCTGGCCATGGGGATGATGACTGAGTATTACCACTACATCTTCACCACGCTGGTAAGTGGCGGGCGAGGAGCCGTCTCACTGTCACGTCCAACCTCAACACACGAACATCATTCCATCATTCCTGCTGTGATCCACAATGGATGGATGGATGGATGGATGGATGGTGGGTGGATGGATGGATGGATGGATGGATGGATGGATGAATGGATGGGTGGGTGGATGGATGATGGATGGATGGATGGCCTCACCCTACAGATGCAGGGTTAGAGAACAGCACTGTGATGTCACCATGTTCCTGCCAGCTCTTCCTCCCTCATCTGCTCCATCAACACCAACATTGTTCCCTCCTCCACCAGAGCAGAGTGGTGACCTTCGACTCTGAAGATCACAGTCACCAAACTAACAGTTAGCTTTCACCATTAGCATCAAGAGCTAATCACTCATTATCACGCTAAAGTTGCCCTCACACGTTTACGGGACCTGGAATCTAAATCCACTAAATCCAACGACGGTGTTTATCGGCTGCCCTAAAAGTCCTTCTCTCCACTTCTTAATTACAATTCCTCCTTTTTCCAGGATCTGTTTGCACTTGACGTGGAACCTTACCGATACAGCGGAGTGAACATGACGGGCTTCAGGATCCTCAACACAGAGAACAGCCAGGTGGCCTCGATTATCGAGAAGTGGTCCATGGAGAGACTCCAGGCTCCACCCAAACCTGACTCTGGTCTACTGGACGGCTTCATGACCGTGAGTCCTCCAGTCAATGAGTGAATGAATCTGCAGCATGAATCAAAGCCCTGGTACTCCAGGAATGGCCTCCAGGGGGCGCACTTCATAAAGAACCTCATTTATCACTTATTCAGACTTGAAAAATGTGACAGCCGCAAAAATCCCCCCCAAAAGGTTTGTCACACCAGACACCACTTTCACACATCTGACAAGAGGTTTCCCTGAATCTGTTCCCCCATGGAGCCAGGAGCAGAGCGGCTGGTGCTCATATATATATATCACATATTGAAGGTGTTTCATTGGTGCTTTGTGACACCTCCTGCATGTGGAAATCAGAATGTGGGCCATAACTGGCTGCTGAGGTTGAATTTTTGCTGGATTCTGTGTCTGACTGTCAGCGAGCGTCCTCGGGGAGGATCCAGGAGCGTGTGAGGCGCGTGCCTGCGGTCAGAGTCGCTGTGATCTGACGCTTGTGTGATCGCAGCGCTCAGTCTGTAATAAATGCTCCTCCGCGCTGCTTTCATAGCGCTCTTAACCAGGAATCCTGCCAAAAAGCCAGACCACCAGAGACCAGACATGGGCAGCCAAATAAAGCGGAGCCAACGAGTGGAGAACAGAGCAGGCGGAAGAGAGCCTCGTATTCCCTGGACGCCTGTTGAGATGTTCAACGTCAGGTGGTTTGGTCGGATTCCAACATGTTTCCACGTGTTCCTGCTGATTGAGAGCAGCGGCTCCGTGTTTCCCAGCAGGAACACGGCCGGGTGTGCCGAGTCCAGCTCCGGCCCCGGGGACCGCCTTACTCGCCACGACCTCCGTTTGTCCCATTTGTGGCTCAATCAATATTATTTCCCGCTTGAGACCACTAATGGACTGAGCGTTAGCCTCGTACTGCTCCCCAACCACAGCTCCCAGCATGCCCAGCAGGCACCGGGATGTCTTACGTCATTAATGAGGGAGCTGGCGGAGCTGTTTAATTGGCTCGGAGCCTCAGCAGGTGAGCCGAAGCGGCTGGTCGTTATTTCGGACCCGGCGACAGCTGAAGATTTATGTGTGCGCGGCGGTGACCCGACTCATCGCTGAATTAATGCTCCGAGAGTTAGAAGGTGGGAATTGACTCATTAGACAAATGGCAATCAGTCAGCGGCTAATGCATATTGATGTGGGGAAAGGTTCCGTAAAAGTCTGATTAATGCTTTCATTTGTGGACCATATTTATGCTCTTGTGTGCGGAACAAGGGAGCCGCCGATGCGCCCCAACATATGGCCCCGATGAGGACAGATGATGCTCGACGGAGGATGGAGGTCTACATGGGGCCACCTCGGCTCCCTTTGTTCCAGGGTCACCCAGCCCAGAACTGCAGGTGTCAGTCCTGATGGCCCCCGAGCTGGGCTGTGAGCTGATGCTCCAGAACCACGTCATCACCCAAAAGCCACTGCTCCGTCAGTGACGGTGACTCTGAGCTGACGTGCAACAGCACGTGCAGTGCAAGTAGAGCAGAATCGACCGGCTGCCCCCTTAGGGAGCCCTGGACCGTCTGTTCAGAGCTGCCCCGGCAACACTGAGCCCCTTCTTCCAGTTCTGGAGAGATCAGATTATTCTAGCGAACAGGTAAACCAGACAACAGCCCTGATCTGATTATTGGTAATCGGATTAACACACTTTGATCCTCCCAATACTGCCATGTCAGCGTGAACCCGTTCATCTGGATAATTGTTTGCTAAATTGACTAAAGATTATTCTGAGCCTGTGTTACAAAATGCAGGAAAGGAAGTGACATCATCACCAGGTGAGGCCAAAGGTCGTACAGGTGGCTTTAGCCTCACCGATGAGGAGTAGCCCCGGTTTCTGAGCAAACCAGAGGACCAGGACACCTGCTGGTTTGTTGACACGAGGAGGACATGAGGAGAAGAGATGGCAACATGAACATGTTTTGGTATTGATTCAATTTCATTGGTATCAGGTGCTGATCCGTGATGATGACTCAGGTCCCGATGGGCCCTAAAGGGTGCTGACGAGTCCTTTTGGGCCCTGATAGGCCCTGATAGGTCCAGATGAGTCCTGTTGGGTCCTGATGGGTCCTTTTTGGGTTCTGATGGGTCCTTTCAGGCCCGGATGGGCCCTGATAGGTCCTGTTGAGTCCTGATCGGTCCTGTTGGGTCCTTTTAAGCCCTTTGGGTCCTGACAGGTCCTGATGGGTTCTGATGGGCCCTGATGGGTCAGTTACTCCTGAGCACAGATCAAACCCAGGTAAAAACCTCCAGCACCACGCTTCCTGTCCTCAATTAATGCAGCGCTGCAGAATCCCTGCGTGAGTCGGGACTTTACATGCCCGACAAGGCTGACCTTAGCCGCTCCGTGCGCTCATTAGCATAATGTCTGTCCATGCTAATTGCTTTAGCTGCTGTCTGATTCATTGTGCACGGTGCCAAATTGAAATGCAGCATTAAAACAGGCAGGCGCTACTGTATGTTCCTCATCTATCTGCTTGTCATTAAAACCTGAAACAGAGACATTAATTGTACTTCTGACCCCCGAAGTCTTCAAGTTCATCTGTTATTTGGAGCTCCTGAAGCAGGCCTGAGTGGCCACAACATTTCTGTTTCCAGGAATGTCTGAGCACATTTAAGTCTGAAGCTTGTTGCTTGAATCTGATCCAAACAGGAAAATGTCCCCCAGCGGGATCCAACATGTTCTGTTAATGAGATTACCAGATGGACTTTTGGTGGACATCCGAATGTTATTTTATTCCTGATACATCAGATCCAAACTCTTCCAACTGTCCTCCTAAATCAGAAATAACCAGGAGAGCTGGTTTGCTGGTGTGTGAGACCGTGTGTGTGCTGGTCTCACCTGGCCAGACCGGCCTTCAGAATGGGGGCTGGAGACCCTGAGGTGGGTCGGGGTGAGTGAGGGCCGACCTTGGGCAGAGGCTGCTGGCCCTGTCAGCATACAGCTGCGCTTCAGAGGAAGTGACCTCACTCAGCTCTTTGATAATCCGATCACGCTCGACTTTCTTTGCCTTGTGTTGCATTGTGGGATATGTAGGACAGGTTTGTTGCAGCTTCTTCCAGCTGAGTGTCTTTATTCCTCTTCTTCTCTGTTTACATCAATGTGACTCCGCCCCTCCACCACTTCCTCAAAGTATGCAATGACAGACCATAATAAGCTGCCCTCACCTGACTTACTGCCAGGTCTACAACCCATGGTGCAATGCTCCTGGGTGTTCACCTGTCCTGCTGATTCTGAGCTGCTGTGGGAGCCGGCCTGGTCCAGACCCGACGGGGTCTTGGGCGCTCCGAGCTTCCATTGGTTCTCTCTTCATTATCTCTTTGCTGGAAAAGCTCATCAGATTCACTTGAGTGTTACAACCATTAGTCTTGCCGCCCGTGTGTCTTAGTCACGGGACAGCGGATTCTGCTGCTGAAGCAATATGGCGCGGTTCCGCTGCCAGTAACGTCTGCAGTCCAGTCCGGGCCCGACCATTAGCGCCTGAAGGAGTGAAAGTCTTTTTAATTAGGAGAGCTCTGCTGTAAGACTCATTTGCATTGTTTCCAGCATGAAGAAACGTTCCATCTGCATTTTCCTCCCTGCAGAAACTCGCAGGTCCGACACGTTAACGGCGGCTGCTGCCCCCCATCCTGGAGGAGTTGCAGGGTTCAGCAGCGCCGGATGCATTGTGGATTCTGCTCCACATCAGGAGATTAGATGCTTTGAAGCTTGTTCACCATGTTTAGTACGCTGAGTGGAGGCAGAAGAATTGGGGGGGTTCAGATGTTTGATGTATGGAAGCGTCCACCAGCCTACACAGCAGGGATGTCGAACATCCTGGGTTCTGCTCGGGAGAAGAGAAGACCCGGCTGGATTGTGGAGGACTGGTTCTGCTTCAGAGCTACTGCAGAGCTACTGAAAGAAGTTAAAACTCCTAAAATGAAACGGGGATGTTTTTACCTTTGTGTTATTATTTCTCTTTGTGACAAACCAAACTGAGCTGAAAGTGCACTTACAGGCTAATTAATGTTGAGCCTCTTCCTAATCCCGATTAGCCTCGGACGTGTGTGTAGACGGTTGTTGATCAGAAACCAGACGGGGGTCGTAGCCTGATGCTCTTCAGGGCACCACCAGCACTGAGGCAGGCCGCGGTGCGTCACCGGGGGAGGGGGGATCCAGCAGTGAGGATGAGTCAGACCCCGTCTGAAGATATTCACACGCTTTAGATTAAATGAAGCTCAAAGCTGAGGCCCTGGGGCTGCTGCCGTCGTTCCTCAAAGTGGGCGAGCGCTCTGCTGGCATGCTGCTTTTTTAGGATGAGGATTATCAAAGGCTTTCTTCACACCTTCACTGAGGGCCTTTCGGCAAAAAAAAGAAGTGGTTGTGGTTTACGGACTCTTCCGGACCTTCGATCTCCTGGAGACACATTTACGGGTCACTCAGGGTTGAGCTCCTCTCTGTGCAGTCGGATTAAAAACGACTTGCTCAGCATCTCAGATGTGTGGAGGACCGTCACACTGGGCAGCCGCGCCATAGCCAAGCACGCCTCCCCGCTAATGTCTGGATCATTTGGCTCGTGCGAGTGCCTCCCGCCCCTGCACCGGACAGTTGGAAGAGCTGCGCCTCAGCAGGTGCAGGTGGTCACACGTGTGCACGGGCACAGATATGTGTGCTTCTTTCCTTGTCTGCTACGGTCGTCTTCCACCTATAAAGGCTTTAACTCACACTCCAAATGATTTGGCTTCTTTCATGTCAAAGTTAAATTAGATGTATTGTTATTATTCTGATTCTTGCTTGTAAAGCTTCTCATGGGCCAGCTCGCCGTCCACATGCTCCCGTAAGTGGACTCAGCTGGGCCATGTGGGGTGGTGGTCCGGCTACGTCCATTCTAGACCAGCTCTGGCCCCACTCAGCTGGTCTCCACTTCACCAACTGTGACTCTGCTCTCATCAACTAGCTGGGCTGAGCTCGCTCAAACTCTTCAAAGGGGAATAGTCATGCAAACTTTGACACTCCATCTCAGCTCCATCCATGAGCACATGCGCAGTCAGTAACCGTCAGATTTCCCGTCTCCTGACTGACTTTATACCTTGAATGCAGCATGCAAGGCTGATTCACAGCCTGGTCCCTCCAAACCCAAACCTGCAACTGTTTGGTTTTTTTATGTATAACCAAAGGTCGAGCTGTTCCGGATCTGTTGCTTGTTGGGAGACGTCACATCAATTTTCCCTTCTGTGGTTAGTGTTGAAAGAGGTGTAAATCATACCTGCTGTTGATGTTGCATGTTGGGGTTCAAAACGACAGCAAACACACCAGCGCTAGAAACAGAAGAGCCCCTTGGATTGGGTTCAAGGTGGGAACTGAGATATTAGAGTCAGATTAGAGATTAGAGTCAGATCTGAGATTAGAGTCAGATTAGAGATTAGAGTCAGATCTGAGATTAGAGTCAGATTAGAGTCATATTGGAGATTATGGTCAGATCTGAGATAACAGTCAGATTAGAGATTGGAGTCAGATTAGAGACAGATTGGAGATTATGGTCAAATCTGAGATAACGGTCAGATCTGAGATAACAGTCAGATCTAAGATTAGAGTCAGAGGGGCAAAAGCCAATCAGGTGTTGATTGATGTGCTGAGAATAACTTCAGACATTGTCAGCTGCCCCACCAACAACCGCCTTGATGTGTTTTTAATTGGGCAGATTTGGGTTGTGCAGAAATATTGTGATCACAGAAATGAAATCTCCTCTGGGAACGATTCTGTTTAAAATGAACACAGCAATAGAGACACTAATGATAATATACTAGACTGGAATAGTCATTAATCAGGGTAGTGTAATTACACCAGTACAAGCTGAATTTATTTAAAGGCTGTAAAGAAATTGTCAGTGCATTTGTTGGGGACTATTTTCAGTAGTGGATTAATCCATATTTGCTCCTGTAATTGGGGCAGAGCAGAGATAAATGTGCAGTTGAGTGGCATTAGGCTGTATTACAGCGAGTCCCTCAGAAAGAGGAAGTGGGATAACTTCCCCAGGAAAACAGGACATTTGGATGCTGTCAAGAGGGCGCACGCGGTCGTCTGTTTAAATGATGGAGACACACGCTGGACTTTGGTCTTTTTATTTAAACCTCATAAAGAAGCCAGAGAGCAGAAGATCAATAAAAAAAAGAATGAACATGTTTCTGTACAGCCAACTTCCAACTAGCGCCCATCAAGCTAACTGATAGCAGTGCAAACAGAAGATTAACCAAGCGATTGTTTTCTGTTTTTAGAAGTGAGACAGGAAATGAGTTGCGGAGACGTGGCTGACTCACATTGGTTTATAGAGTGGCTGATTCCGAGGCTCCGGCAGAGGCGGATAAATGTTAAACTGAAGGACTGAAGGGCTGTTGAGATTAGCATCAGCGTCACATCAAAATATCTTGAAAGTCTTCTTTATGTTGCTGCTTCAGGAAGCGAGTCCATCCTTCACCACTGGAGGCGCTGTTGAACTCTGCAGGAACCTTTTTGACACGGTCCCTGATGTCCGTTCATGTGGTCCCTAACAGAGAGGAGGGATGTCGCAACAACAGGAAGGATGAAAAGACCAGGATGCACAAAAGAGGTTGGAGTAAAGTGGCAGAGGACCGAGAGAAAGCGGGAAATGAAAAAGAAGCATTAAATCTGTGTGTGAAAACAGATGATTTCCCATTTAACACTCCATTGAGTTCCCTGTTATCCTCAGTCCTGTCCGCCACCGTGGAGGCGCCGCAGCTCCCCTGCTTTCACAATAACAACCCTCAAATCATCCAGCCACACACACACACACACACACACAAACACACACATACTCCTAAATGTCTCCACCACAGAGGTTCCTGCCAGGTTATTAGGCAGGCTGCAGGGTGCTGGGTGGGGGTGGGTGAGTCCCAGCAACAACACTCGACCACCCACGCTTCTCTGAAGAGCTCCAGGAATGGACCATGATGGAGTCAGCTGGAGATCCTGTCAACATATGTGGCGACATATGATTGCCCAGTTGCTCCAGCTCACACTGGTACATTCTGCTCGAAGAAAATTTAGCGTGATGAATTCAGTTCCACTGATGAGTCAGATGATAATGATTATGATGGTGATGATGATGGTGATGCAATGGTGATGATTGGTATTCCAGACATCTCATCAACTACCAGGGAAACGAGTCTTGGTTTGATGCTGTAGGACCAGTAATTCTATAAGACATGTGGCGGCCAGGCTGTCCGGTGTCCCGGTTGTCCGGCTCCCTTTACCTCCACTACCTCATGACAATGGTTGTTGGTGTGAGGCCAGGTCTCCAGAGACAACATCCACTTGGAATGAAGAGCCTGAAAGGATCTGGAAGGAGGCTACTCGCATCACTAAAGACTCTGAGTGGCTTTAACATGAAGGATGATTATCAGCTGTAATCTTCAGTAATCAGTGGCTGAGGAAACAAGGCGACCCCGGAGAACGCTAACTCTGCTAATGCAGCCTGTCTTGTCACTTGTCTGTGGTAGAGTTCAGCTAGCAGGGGTGTCCAGACCAGCCTCTCCTCAGATTACCCCTCCAGCGCCTCTGTGAGAACACCAAAGCCCCCTATAACTAGCTTCACTAGTCCACAAAGGTCTAAAGGTCACTGCTGAGGAAGCTCTGCCACCAAGCTCAAGCCCACCCATGGAAAAGGAAGTCCGAAAGTGTTCTAAAGAAGGCAAAAGTCAGGTTTTTGTTCACCAACAGTCTTGATATGAAACTACTGGTAACAGAGTTGAGTTTCCTGTGAAATGAAAACCTCTCAGGGTAGATGGCAAAGGGATGGCCCAGCAAGCCCTGAATCAGCCTGGAGGTCTGCCTGTTGAGAGGGATGTCCTCATTAGCACTGTCTCTCTGGAAGAACGCCATTTCACCTGTCATATGTCCCAGTCGCTTCGCTCTCTTAAATACCAAGTTATTGTAGAGGCGAGTCTGAGAGCCCAAAAGAGTCCAGCAGCTGGGAACCTGCCCAAGTGTTCCCCTGCAAGCATTTGTTCTCAATGAGGGGTTGTAGGGCTTTGTGGCTTGCTCAAGGGCCTCCGTAGTCCAGTCTTGTGTGTCCGAAATCCACCTGTAAATTCAAGATCTTTAATGGAGGCTCATATGTAAATTCTGTCATGGTCGGGAAGCATGTGGACTGTTCATACCCCTACAGCTTGTGTGGCGACACGCCACCTTTTTTATCGATCCCAGCAGCGCACTGCCAAGATCAGGAGATCCACGAGATTGACGGTAGATCTCAGGCTAGGTTCAGCGTTAGCATTAGCCTAGCTGTGTGGGACAGTGATTCATGACGGTCCACATTAGACACTGACGCTGCCTTTTAGACACGCGGCAGCTCAGTTACTGGGCAACTTTCCTCTGGGACCACTGGGAATGAGAAATGATCCCAGCTTGTTAAACCTGCAATTTCATTTCACTCATATTATTACTCATGATCCTATTGAGCCCTCGGCTAATCGTTTCCAGTCCTCTTGTGCCTCCCTCAGTCAGTCCTGCAGGAAGAAAGAGTTCCACCAGCTCAACCTTCTGCACCTTCCCAGGTCTGGCTGGTGGGGCCACACGGTCCCCCCGGAGGAGAGGGGCATGCTGGTCCTTGTTTAACAGAACAGGCTTCAGGTGCTCTTCAGCTGCTTTATTGCCCTTGAGAACCATAAATGCCCGGAGATGGAATCGAGCAATAAATGGTGGTATTAGTGGAGGAGTTAATAAAAACCCCTTCTCGCTGTCGCTCCTTCCTGATCACATGGAAACCAGCTGGTGACCAGCCTTCTAGAGACAGAAATGAACCACAAGAGTGTTGCTAATGTTCTTCGTGGATATAAAGCGTTTGGGTTTGGTGATTCTTTGCGTTTTCATCACAAAAATCCATCTGAGGAATATTTTTTCAGTTCTCCTGTTATTCCTGTTGTCAAAGAAATCAAAGGGTTTTGTGGAATAACCTTTAGGGAACAACGTGGTCGATAAACAAAGATTGACAAAATGCTGTAAAGAGATCAAAATGAAGCAGAAAAAGCTGCATCAAATATTGAAGACAACCACGTAGAAGGTCAGAGACAAGACGCACAAAGGCTGTGCTGGTTCCTGAGCGAGTCAGACTGATGCGTCCTCCATTATTGATGGATATGTTGTCTTTGATGAGATCTGAGGGATGAGGAGATCATCTGCAGGGGATCTCAGGGGACTTTGTATCCGAAGCACTCACCAATGCTGGACGTGGTGTGGATGCTTTGATTGTTGGCTGGGCGGGGCTTCCGTGGTCATGTGTGAGGAAGGCCACGCCCTCTCAGCTACACCACTGCATCTTTTTCCTTTGGGATACAAAGATGAGATAAAAGACAGACACCCCACTCTGCGGTTGTTCTGGCTTCCTCTTTTTTTGTTCCTCTTGGCTGCTTCGGCTGGTCGTCGTTCACCTCCCGCATCAGTGGTAAAATCACTATTAACGCGTGACCGTGTTGGCCACGCCCACTCCCCAGTTCTGACCAACCACACACTAGTTTCCAGACAGCAGGTAAGCTAATGAGCTGCGCTGGGATGAAGCGTGGAGGAGAAACTGCTGCTGTAATAATCACTGCTGGTTTAACAGATGGTCACAGTGAAAGTAGTGCACATGAAATCATAAAAGTATTAAAGAGATGACAAGAAAGAAATATGCAAACACTATCAAAAATCCTTAGAAGATCCATATTGGGCTCTTGTAACGTCGTCACCCACTGGTTAACACAAAACGATGCGTCCCACACTTGAGACTTCCTTGTTGTCGATCTGAGGGAGAACACAGTTTCAGGACGGTCAGTCCAGGTCAGGTCCAGGCTGGATTAGCACCTTTAGCACAAGTGGGCGGAGCCATGTCTCTGGTATCCTTATCAGTCACATCTGTATCTAGTTCCCACCAACAGTAGCTCCAACAAGACGTCCTCTGTGTGGCTCTAGGGACAGGTGACCTTGTCCTTCCCAAGGGTCCGTCCCAACGTACACATCTGGACTTCTGTCCATCAGCACATTTGTCCCCGTGACCCGCTCCAGTTTCTTCAGCATCACGTGCTCCGTGGGTAGCGTGCTGCTCTCCTGCCGGCGATCATTCAGCCGAGCTCTAATTAAAAGGCTCTTTAATTAGACGTGGTGAAAGTGGATCTGGCTTTGATGGAACGCTGAAAAGCTCCCGCTGATGAAATGCAACTCTGACATTGAAGGACGCTTGTCCTCAGCGTCACCCACCGATCCGCCTTCTCCGTAAATCAGCCGGCGAGGGCAGATGCCCAACACCCTCGCACTCACGTGCACCCTGCAGCACGCGCCTGCTTTAACGTGCACATGCAACCTTGACAGCACACCCACGGGCCACCTCATTCACGCCGAAACTCACGCAGAAGACAAAGGGGCGTGCTGGGAATTCTCCAGCGTGGTAGCATGTGTAAGTATTAGCATTCATGAGTCCTCAGTGGCGTTTTTCATTCAAAATGCTAATAAACTAGCGCGTACGCTCACACAAGTGATCTGACCCAGATGAGTGGAACACAACACTCCACATGCCGACACAAAATTAATAGAGCAGCATTTCCCCAACACGCTCCCACGGCGCGTCTTTGGCGCTCCTCCTCCAGAGATCTCTTAGCGCAGGATTAGCTTTTCTAATTTGTGAAATTTGCATCATTGTTCTTATTTAATCAGACATTGTTTCAAACCGTCAGCCACAAAGAACAGTGTGTGTGTGTGTGTGTGTGTGTGTGTGTGTGTGTGTGTGTGTGTGTGTGTGTGTGTGTGTGTGTGAAGCAAGTCTTCAGCTAACAGGACGCTAACAGTCTATAGCTGCAGCCTTACTGGCTGCTGACTTTACTGGCCTGTTAGTTCCCCTCTCATGCTTCTTTATCTCCCCTATAAATCTTGTTGACCACTTCTCCCAGTTCAGGAACTGCAAAGTCAACAAAAATAAACAAAAACACGAAGAAGTTACCCTCTCTGTCCCAGTATAACCAGTCATCTACCCTCTCTGTCCCAGTATAACCAGTCATCTACCCTCTCTGTCCCAGTATAACCAGTCCTCTACCCTCTCTGTCCCAGTATAACCAGTCATCTACCCTCTCTGTCCCAGTATAACCAGTCATCTACCCTCTCTGTCCCAGTATAACCAGTCCTCTACCCTCTCTGTCCCAGTATAACCAATCATCTACCCTCTCTGTCCCAGTATAACCAGTCATCTACCCTCTCTGTCCCAGTATAACCAGTCATCTACCCTCTCTGTCCCAGTATAACCAGTCCTCTACCCTCTCTGTCCCAGTATAACCAATCATCTACCCTCTCTGTCCCAGTATAACCAGTCATCTACCCTCTCTCTCCCAGTATAACCAGTCATTTACCCTCTCTGTCCCAGTATAACCAGTCATCTACCCTCTCTGTCCCAGTATAACCAGTCATTGAACCGCTCTGTCCCTGTAAAACCAGTCATTCCCAGTACAACTTTTCTGTCCCAGTAATTAGTCCTTTCAAGTTCTCTGTCTTAGTATAAGTAATACTTCATCTTTCCCAGTTTAACCAGTCATCTTTCTGTAAAACCAATCATTTGTCCAAGCATCGTGGACAATAGGAGTGGACCAGTATCAGATACCAGTGTTCCTGAAGGTCCCAGGTTGCTGGTTGTGGATGAGTTTTTCACCGTCCACAATGAGTTACAAAACCTGTCAACTTAGTTGAGGTCAAAGGTCAGAGAGCTCAAAGGTCAGATGGGTCAAAGGTCTGAGGGAGCAAAGGTCAGAGCTGAAAGTTATGCAACATTTCTGGACAGTTAAATTCTGTTCATCCTGGAATATTGAGTCACTTATTTAGACTCAAACTGCTGACAAAGAGGAGAAGAATTCCACGAGTTTGATGCTTGAACACCAGAAGTATAAAAGGCCCTTTTGTCTGTGGCTATTTGAGGGTGGAGGTTAGCTCGTTGCTAACGCAGCAGCGGCCTGGCTGTGCTGGCTGTGCTCCTGAGCTGCTGCCTTTGTTTCCTGACTCCATCCCAGTATCCCAGTACAACGCTCAGAGGCCGGCGGCGCCGCGTTAATGGCTTGTAGCGACACGCTCGCTGTCATCGCTATCACTCTCATTGGCAGCTTCAGGACTCATTTCCTGGCATCATTTAGGGGCATGTTCGCTGATGGGATGTGGAGAGACGCATATTGTCATTACAAAGGAAAGCCAGCCGCAGTAATGATTTGGTTTTACACACTCAATTTCCTCTGCTATTGAGCTACGCTATTGTCACACTGTTCTACGGCGTAAACGCTGAGGAGCCGTCGTTGCCGTCCGGGTTTCTTTATTCTGCTTCCTCCTCCTCCTCCTCCTCCTCCTCTTCCTCCTCATCAGCGCAGCTTTTTATCTCTTGGACCCAAAAATTGTTTCCAGCAGCTTTTAATAACCCGGCGGTCACTGGAGCCAAATGTTGAAGTGCAAAGTGGTTCCTGTGGGATATCTTCTGCGAGGGGTTGCAGCCAGCGTGGACAGTGGGGTGATTTACTATCTCGTCCTGCTCGCTCTCTTCCCAAAGGTTTTAAGTTGGTTCTGATAGAACAACTTTGGCTGCTGACAACTGTCAAAGGGCAATATCTACACTATGCTACGCCGTGCTTTACTGCGCTATGCTAGGAGCATTTTCCCACTGGAACTGCCTGGAGCTGCTAAAACTGAAATCTTCTGCAGTAAATAATAGCTGTGATGTTCCGATGGTCAAGGTCAGAGGTCAGCTGCAGTGTTGCTCAGCTAACTGAAACTACACAATTACAGGTTGTCCACTAGCGGCCGCAGCCACGGTGCTTTCGGCTGAGTCAGATCACATGGTCACGTGTCCTCATTCTCCATCTTGAGCCGAAGGTTCTCATCAGACCCCGAGGGCGATCCAGTCCCACGAGGCACTGAACCATCAGCGCTACCCTGTAGGGTTCCACCACGACTTTATTCACAGAACGTGAAACCTGCGTCGGCAGAAACCAAGCCGTCCAATCAGGACGCAGCGTTCAGCACCATTAGTGTGGAGGCTCCTGGAGGAGGTGGCCTCACACCCTCCAGGGCAGTCGGACTGTTGCGCTCTGCTGCCTTTACTCGTTGCCGCCCCTGCAGGAGCTTTGATTCACCTGTGGAAATTGAGGGGTTGGATTCGGCTTTGGGGACATCGGGGACAGAAGACATGTCACCCAGTCCCATGGTCACCTGCAGGAGGAGCCCGGGTCGCTCTCAGATAACAGCGGCGCCAGCAGCTAGCACGCTTCTGTCTGTCTGTAATATATATTAGCTGCTCGCAGAGTTGCAAATTATCAGCTGCTTAATTATCATTAAAGAACAATTCTGTTTGGGTGGGATCGTTACTTGTTGCCTAGCAACCAGTTGAATGAAACATGTTTTTTGAAGTGGTTTTGTGATTTCGTTGCGTCGCGTTTTTAACTGGTGAACGAAGATGAACTGCTGCCGCTTTAAGACGAAGGCTCCAGACACCAGCAGCAATCAGAATCTCTGCTGAGGGATGGAAGGTTCCGCCCCAACGCCCGAGAGCTGATGGACGGGTCAGGAGGTTCTGATGACCTCTGAGGGGTTCCTGTCCAATGATGCATGACCATGCATGAGAGGCTCCAGCAGCTCAAACAAGGCAGCGTAGCACGCCTGCCTGCCTGCCTGTCTGTCTGTCTGTCTGTCTGTCTGTCTGTCTGTCTGTCTGTCTGTCTGTCTGTCTGTCTGTCTTCCTTTAGCCTGGCGCTCTGATCCACAACAGCCATTTGCAGAACGCTTCGCCCATGTGATCAAAGACGCTTCCCTCTTGTCTGTCTGATGACGGTGGCGATGAATCCCGCACGAGTGCACGTTTGTGTGTGTGTGCGCGCGTGTGTGTGAGTGTGTGTGTTTGTGTGTGTGTGTGTGTGTGATTAAGATGTGCCCTCACCAGCCAACTCAGTCTGGCTGCCCTTTCCTTTCCATCAGGGGTTACACACACACACGCACACACACGCGCACACACACACACACACGCGCACACACACACACACACGCACACACACACACACACACACACACACACACACACTCACCCTGAGGGGCCCAGGCATAACATCACATTATAGAAGAGCCCAAACAGAGGTGCCAGGCTGGCCTGAACTAACAGATAATCCCATCAGCCTGCAGCGGCCTGCGGTCCTAATCTGCCTCATCCTCCTGCTCTAATGGAGCTAATGGAGGAAGAAGTGAGACGTTCTTCTCTTCTCGCCTCACATGGTGACTGTCGTCGGCTCACGCCTCTGTTGCTCTCTGCCGGTGTTTACTTGAACATGGTGTCTTCCATCCATTTGGAGTCATTGATGTATCAGAGAGGAAGGTGAGATGAAAGGAGCCATGGTGGACGTAGACCAGGAACAACTGTTGGCAGGACTGGTCCCTCTGTCCTCATGTTGCATTCATCAGAAGGCTCATCAGAAGTGCTGCGTTGCTTTAGATGGACTGACACGTGCACTCACACATGCACAGAAGGAACAGTCCCTTTTGGTGAGCTCAAGGAGCTTCCAGGTGTCCATGATGTCAGAGGTTGAGGAGAAGCTTCGGCAGCCCTGCAGCAGGCTTTCTGGTACCGCGGTGGCTGATTTAAGCTGAGCTCAGCTCTTGGGTGGGTGACTTGTGACCATGAGATGAGTTTGTGTTGTGTTAAGCTCCGCCCCCTCACAGTAGCGCTTAGCTGAGTGTCAGGACTTCTGGTCCACAAAAGCACAAAGAAGCTCATTTTTAATCCCCTGGCGCTGCTCTGAGAGGGTTGAGGTGGCCACAGATCACAGTGGACGCCTGTGGGTAGTCAGTGAAGGAGTAAAGCTCCCCCACCTCTTCTGACTGTCCCTGCTTGTTCCCGAGTGTGCCCTCCTCTCCCAGGCTGTTTATGTTTCAATCAAAGGAGCCAAAGCGGCGTGACGGCGGCTTTACGCCTGACCAGCACACGTCTGCCTTCAGCCTCGCCGCTTCCCACTTCTGCCCTCCTTCCTCCCGATATCACTCCACCCACTGGTGTCCTCAGGAGCCAGGACGTCTAAATTAGACGGAGACGGTTGTGCTGAGCAACTTCAGCCTCACCGCTGATGGAAACCACCAAGAACCTGCAGAACTGCTCCACCCAGAGCGCCCAGCCTCCAGCCTGGACCAGAACGGTCAAACCTTTCCCTTTGATGACGTCATCTCAAAATGGCGTGACGTGTCGTGGCGTGTTGTCTTTCTTTCGTCGGATCCGGCGGTTCTATTCTTTAAAATAAACCTCAGCAGACGTGAGAGGTTTTTCTGCCTCAGCTCTGTTTCTCCAAAGAGTAGGACGCACGCCGGTGTCAGGAAGCGATAACCCCGGCTAGCCCCGGTCTGCCAGAAAGCTATTTCTTGCCACTTTGTTTCCATGGTGATTTTGATGAGCTGGTTGGTGGGGAGTGGATGGTTTGGGGAGGGAGATTTGCAGCTGCCAAGTCAGAGCGGGGAATTTAACAATTCATAAAAGTGTTGAAATCAATCTGAGCTCAGGAGATTTAATAAATCTCTGAGAGAGAGAGAGACCTTTAGAGAGAGAGAGAGAATGACAGAGAGAGAGACATAGAGAGACAGTGAGAGAGGGGCCAGCTCGGAGGTAGAGCAGTGCTCGTCGTCAGGGGTAACGCTCACGCAGGCTGACACAGGGGAAAAGCAGTTTTAGAGTGTTTAGCCTTAATTTCATTCAGCAGTGACATAATTGATTTTAATGAGATGTTTATGGAGTGAAGTGTCGGCATTTTGGAATCATTTGTGATCCTGCCTGACGGGGACTCGTGAGGCTCGCACCAGGGAGCTGCAGCCACAGCTCCTCCAGCACTTATCTCAGCGTGCACGGCTCAGTGCATGTGGCTGCTCCTTTTTAATTAACACCATATTTAATTCAAAGAACGCTTTAACTTTCATGCCACATTTTCACTTTTGTCGCTTTAGCCTTTAAGGCTGCGACCGACTGCTGTGGCTGACTGACAGGCCGAGCTGGTGTGAAGACGTTGCCTCCAGCGTCCCAGTCCCTCCTGTCCTCTGTCCTCTGTCCTCTCATCACGCAGCATCACAGGCAGACCAATAATCAGCCGTAAAAGCAGAGTGTTGTCAGCTTTGAGCCTGTTCAGGTGATGGGGTCCTACCACTGGTCCCTGTGGTGCCTTACAGGCTGTTGCATGACTGATGCTGGACGGACACTTTAAGCTTCCATCTGGGACCTTTTCAACCACCTTATAGGAGCAGGAAACGGTTTCAGCGTCCATCTTTACTGGTACGATGAGATAATAAAGGTCTTAAACCTTAAACTTCTGTTAAGTCACTCATTAAATAGTCTCATTAGTTCTATTTCACCTGTGGAGAACCAGCAATAAATGATTTATTTTGTTTTTCTCCTGACAACAAAGGCTGACATCATTCGTTTATCTCGGTCTTCATATATTTGTGAGGACCGACAACATCTAAACAAGGAAAACAAGTGGGGGGATTGTAGCGTTACCTTGAGAAATAATGATGTTTGAAGCAAAATGATCAAGCAATATTCTATTTGAATATCTGGACTCTGAAAACATCACACACACACACACACACACACACACACACACACACACACACACACACACACACACACACACACACACACACACACACACACACACACACACACAGCTGTCTTTTACAGCCTAACCGGTATCTTTAAAGCTCCAGTTTCAATCAAGGCTGAAGGGAGGAAAACGGGAGGTCTGGGATTGTTTTTCCCTCCAGGACTCTTCCACAAACACCTCAGCGCAGCGTTTTCCTGCAACAACGCCGAAGTTATTTTGATTGCTTTTCAATCAAGCGCGAGGAACACTAATTAGATTCTTTAAGAGCAGCAGAATAATTCTCTTCTTCATGGAGCGTGGATGACTGGCACCTCTCTGATAGCTGCTGCGACACTCAGCAGCTTCTATTAAGGAGCTCAGCGCGCGCGTGCGCGTGCGTGTGTGTGTGTGTGAGTGTGTTTGTGTGTGTGTGTATGTGATCCAGTTTACACCCAGTCAGATGATTCCTTCAGTGAGGTGCTTAAACAGGTTCCTCTGCCAGGGGAACCTCTGTGAGGAGCTTCCAGCTTCTCCTCCATTTCCTGCAGTGCTGCGAGCGTCTTCTACACACGTGCGTTTGTGTTTTCGGACCGTCGCGGTGACACTGCTGTGACTGTTTCTCCTGCTTGGCGTTGAATATGCGACGGCCTCTGTTTCACACCTCCGCTGAAACTGTCTGTGCGCCCTCATTTACTCTCTTCTAGGTTTGTTCTCACGCTCTGAACAGGTTCTTCCTCCCATCCCACATGTGCACCTGGATGAGCCTGCACTCCTTTTTACCTTCTGCCTCAGCAATGTTCTCCTCTCCTCCTCTCACAGACGGACGCCGCTCTGATGTACGATGCCGTGCACGTGGTGGCCGTGGCTGTGCAGCAGTCTCAGCAGATCACCGTCAGCTCGTTACAGTGCAACCGTCACAAACCCTGGCGCTTCGGGAACCGCTTCATGGCCCTCATCAAAGAGGTGGGTGCGTTCCTGCAGACAGAAGGTAAATGAGGCCGAGGAGCCGAGCGGGAGCGGAGAACCTGTGCAGACGTGTGTTTTAGATCTGTGCAGACGGTCGCTAACACGCTGAAAAGCAGCTGAGAATCCTCTCATATTCTCATCGCAGCAGGGCAGCAGCACAGAGCTCCACAATGTGGACTTTAATGATCAAAAATGACGATTGAGAAGAAAATGTGCTTCCTTTGATGTGATTATTGTATCAGTATCAGACTCCACGTGGCTCAGTGTTATTAGACAGATTTAAGACCAACGACCCACCTCAGAGTCCACCTGGATGCTGAGAGCTGCGTTTGTTTAGTGCTGATGCGCCAGGAGATGATGCTGAGCTCGGCTGCTGGTTGGCCGAAGGAGCTGGTGGACCTCACTTCCTGTTTACAGCTGCGCAGATGGAATCTTGTGTGTTAGAGCAACAGCTTTGCAGCCGTTTGCTGCTCCTCGGGACAAAAGGAGCCTCTCTGCTGCTGCGAGCTCTCCCATCACACTCCTACATATCTGTACAGATGGGTAATTGCCCCCCCGCTGGTACAAATGCAGCATCTGAGTGTGTGACAGGAAACTGGAGCTGTGTGTGTAGAACAGAGAGGAACGTGTGTGTGTGTTCACAGAGCCTGTCTGTTTTCAGGCCCACTGGGATGGCCTGACTGGGAGAATCACTTTCAACCGGACCAATGGCCTCAGGACGGACTTTGACCTTGATGTGATCAGTCTGAGGGAGGAGGGGCTTGAGAAGGTGCGTGTCTTTGTGTGTCGTGTGTGTGTGTGTGTGTGTGTGTGTGTGGAGAGAACGTCAGGACGTGCTCGGTCGGCCATTTCACGAGAGGAAAAGTGGCGCTTTGTGTCGCTGAATTTGTGAGGACTCTAATAAAGCCTGTTTGTTTTGTTGCGTCTGATCTTTTTTCCAGCCTTTGTGCTGGTTCCAGCTGTTCCACTGCTCCTAGATGCAGGAGTTGATTTTTGATGATCAATTCACACCCACCACCAATGCTATGTGAATACAGATTTTAGATCTGAACAGACAAAACATTTAGTATAGTCACAGGTTTTTTGCTGAGGGAAGCTGAGACGTGATTGGATGATTTTTTTTTGGATCTTTTGACCTTCATCCTGCCCCAAACTTTATAAGGTCGTCCTGGAACTATTGCAGAGCATTTTTTTAAATCTTTTTTCTCCACTTTGAGAAATGAAAAGCTCTTCCTATGCCGATCTTCTAACTGTCAACTCAACTGGTGAATGCAACGTCTTTACCATAACCCCCTCCAAAAACAAACTGGACTCCCTCCGAACCCCTGGCTACGCCTGGAAATTCTGTCCATAAAAATGATTCACAGAAGCGATGACAAAGGGCAGCCCTGCTGAAGTCCAATATGCAACAGAAGTAGGTCTGATTTACTGCTGGCAAAACATCCTTGCTACTATGTTTGTCCTCATGGTGGGTAGATGCACCACCTTTGGGCTAGCCCGCCACGTAGGACCTGGTTCCCGTGGGAGACCCGACCAGGGGCATAGCAGCACTGGACAACTTAGGACCAACATTAGACTCTGGGATTTATGTTAGATTACTGAATAATATCCGGTCCACTCAGACAATTAGTAATTAAACAATGATCTTCTTTGTCCTGGCCAACAGTCCAAACAGAAGCCCATCAAACATCAAACAAAAGTCTATAAAAATGGGCATTAAGAGGAGATTTGAAAGAATCCACTGTATTGAGGCTATCCTGAATTCCAGAGGACATGGAGGACGTCGTCCAGCTCAGACTGTGACGTGACTGTTTACAAGCTGGTTCAAAGTCACCCGAGCTGGATGAAACTAGGCTGAAGGTGAGAGGAGGTGTGTGAGTCCAATATTACATGGAAGGGAGTTTCAGGGGCCCAATGGGATGAAGGAGGTGAAAATTGCACGTTTCTGTTTTTTTAATTGATGAGCAGAAAGAAAGATAACGAGCTGTTATAACATCAGTTATAACGGCTGACATCCTCTCTGGGTTAGTTGCAGCAGCGTGGCTCACAGTGCCTCAGTGAAAGAAAATCTGTGTGTCGTCAGCAAAACAGCAAAAAATCTTTGCTAGCTGGAAGAAAATAAAGCAGGACCCAAAAATGGATCCCTGCGGAACACCACCAGTAATGTGGGCTAAGGTTTATAGACCATTTGTTCTCTGATGCCCTAAAACCAGACTGACGCTCAGTTTCCCACAGGAAGACTCGCGAGGGATGATAAAAACTCTGGGAAGAGCTCCAAAGATGTTTCAGCACATGAGGCTCATGATTACTCAGCTAATGTTGCTCCTACATCACTCCACCACCCAAATGATGCTGAGGTGTTTCTATCCTGTTTAGATTTGATATTGAAGGCAAGGAAGCAATAATTCCACTGAGACAGGAAGGAACAGTTTGACAGGAAGAGGTGGGGGTGGGGGGTGGGGGCCATGCTAACTCATTTTGATGATTTGGAGCTACAGATTTAGATTGAGGTGGAGCTAAATGTAGCTGCCATGCAGCGCTGTGAGGAGCTCGCTCTCTCGTACAGGAAGTGAAGGTTTCCAGGCTTCGCTATCGCTGCATCCATCAGTATCAGTGCTTCACATCTTCAGCTCAAAACACCATCTCCCTGGTCTTCCACAGCCAATTTAACATTCATGAGCTTATCAGCAGGAGGAGAAGCTGCTAACACCACTGCTACATATAATCCCTTCAAACGCGACTGCAAACACTTCACACTGCAGCGTCCACTCCCGCGATTGCCTCCCGGCGGCGCCTGACCTTTGCTCCGAGCTGCTGTGTGCGGCTGCACCTCCATGAATAATTGACTCGATTAATAAAAACCCCTTTAGAAGCCCTCCAGGCTCATAAAGTCTGAATTAAAGAGTTGATTTGCAATTACAAAACCTTGGACACATCTTCAGAGGAGCTCCGGCTGAGGCCTGGCTGCCTGGAGTGTTTGTGACTCCTTCAAGTGATGCTCAGGTCTTTGAGCTTCCAGGGTTGGTTGGGAGGGGGGGGGGCGTGTTGACTGGCTCCTTCCACTTTGTTTTTCCATCAACACCTTTCAGCCTCCTTCACGGTCGGCCACCCCCACCTCTGAAACACCACGGGACCAGTCCAGACTGGGGTCCCTGTGGGTAAACCTCCCCTAACAGCAGTTTTTGATGGACCAGTTGCACCGTGGCAGCGGCTCTGCACACCAGGCAGCAAGGAGACAACCGGACGTCCTCAGTGAACGCTGTCAAATATCAGAAACCCCCAAGTCTTCTAACCAGAACCTGATAGCAGCTGAAGAAATACAAACGACTTAGACAGCGCCACCCTCAGGAGCTACCTGTCATTTATAATTAGCTTAGGTTAAACGCTGATCACAACTTTTACTGAGTAATACAGTTTTCGTTTTTATGTTCCTTGAGTTGTTCTTCCAGTCTGGTTTTTTTATCGACCCGTTAAAGAGACAGGAAACAGTCCCTCTTTCTCTTATCCGTAAACGACTCCTAAGTTAAACCCAGCTAGCTTTTGTGTTCTCCTGCAGTCATAAAGAAAACCTTAAAGATTGTATTTATGTTGTGCAGATTGGTACCTGGGACCCTCTGAGTGGCCTGAACATGACGGACAACCAGAAGGGGAAGACGACCAACGTCTCAGATTCTTTATCCAACCGCTCTCTGATCATCTCCACCATACTGGTACGCTTTCACACCCATCTCAGGGGTCTTTCCAGCCAGACCAGCTCATAAAGGTGCTGTAGGTAGGTCAGTTATAGAAGACAGGAAGTGCTGTCGGAGACTGCTCCGACCTTGGTGTTGGAACCCTGCATGCTAGCTAGTTCTAAGGGCTTCACTCTCCAGCTGTCGTCTCTTTTCCGGCTCAGATGGGAAAATTGGATGATTGATTATCCAGTATTGGGTCATTCTTTGTGGCTCTGCCTCCTGCAACCATTATTGAGCCGTTATCCAGCATTCCTCCTCCAAGGTCCACCAAAACAGCATCAACAGTACAAGAAGAGACACGGCAAAACTCCTGTCTGTCTGTCTTTCAGGGTTGTTTTTGTCTCTTCCAGAACGACTATTACTAGCATGATGTACATGTTTCCCGTAGCCCTGGAAAATTGAGCAATGTTCATCAGGTAGCCTCTGCTACCCTCTGCAAGTGCCAGCGAGCCTCTGCTAGCTTCAGCTAGTCCCAGCTCCTTATTTTTCCTAACCCTAAACCACAGTTTTGTGTGTTGCACAAGAAAAAGGTTTTGATTAGCATTATTCAGATGTGATTTTTATAGTTTTATATTTATATTCATATTCTATTTTTAATTCATTCTATTTTATTTCTTATTTTCTTATATTTTATTATCTTTAATAGGTTTGATGGGGTGAAATGGTGGTGGGAAATTTTGTAGATGCTGTGGATCTTTGGAGATGCTAATTTCCCTGGTGGACACCCCCTAAAGGGATCAATAAAGTTCTCTTGAATCTTGAATCTTGAATCTTGAATCTTGACGTTGCTGATGGATGGATGGACTTTCTGTCTTGAAGCTGAGAGACACGATCCTGTTTTTGAGCAGCAACATATAAAAATAGAAGAGAACGGCAGTGTAAATTGTGGGTTGTCATTTATGCACGGTGGGCCTCTTTTCCTTCCGTGCACGCTGTGATGTGATTGGATTGCTGTTATTAGCAGCGACTCCGCTGCTGTAATTGCCATATCAGGACCGAGTCATGGGGAGATGCGTGACGGCTGTGAGCAGCGAGCAAAAGGAGGCAGGACTGACAATAATTGGCTTTGTTACATTTGATTGATGCATACTTTCATCCAGCTTCTCATCATTTTCTCTGGAATTATGTACTGTAAAACATGGTGTAATTAGTGTTGAGATCCAGGCCTATCAACAGTTTATCTACTGGGGAAATCACTCCTGTAATGTTGCCGTGGAAATGCAGTACCTTCAGGCTAACGGCTAAAGCTTCAGCTAATACACTGTGAAATGTCTCAGGTTTTACCAGCAGACAGCGAAAAGCTATGCTAAGCTAAACTGAGATATGTTAAACTGAGATGATCTAGGATTAGCTAAGATACAACACGATACGATACGATACAATGTGATACAAAACGATACGGTGCAAAGCGATACGATACGATATGGTGTGATGCGATGCGATATGATATGATACGATGCAATGCGATACAATGTGATACAATGTGATACAATGTGATATAATGCGATGCGATGTGATACAATGCGATACGATGCGCTGTGATGCGATACAATGTGATACGATGTGATACAATGTGATATAATGCGATGCGATGTGATACAATGCGATACGATGCGATACAATGCGATACAATGCGATACAATGCGATACAATGCGATACAATGCGATACGATGTTCTGCGATGTGATACAATGCGATACAATGTGATGCAATGCGATACAATGTGATGCAATGCGATACGATGTGACACAATGCGATACGATGCGATGCGTTGCGATGTGATACAATGCGACATGATGTGATACAATGCGATACGATGCGATACAATGCGATATGATACAATGCGATACGATGCAATGCACTACGATGCACTGCGATGTGATACAATGTGATATGATGTGATACAATGCGAAACGATGTGATGCAATGCGATACGATGTGATGCAATGCGACACGATGTGATACAATGCGATACGATGCGATGCGTTGCAATGTGATACAATGCGATATGATGTGATACAATGCGATACGATGTGATACAATACGATACAATGCGATATGATACAATGTGATACGATGCAATGCACTACGATGCACTGCGATGTGATACAATGTGATACAATGTGATACAATGCGATGCGCTGCGATGTGATACAATGTGATACGATGCCATACGATGCGATACAATACGATACAATGTGATACGATGCAATGCACTACGATGCGCTGCGATGTGATATGATGTGATACAATGCGATACGATGTGATACAATGCGATACAATTCGATACGATGCGATACAATGTGATACGATGCGATACAATGCGATATGATGTGATATGATACAATGCGATACGATGTGATGCAATGCGATACGATGTGATACAATTCGATACGATGCGATACAATGCGATATGATACAATGCGATATGATACAATGCGATACGATGCGCTGCGATGTGATGCAATGCGATGCGATGTGATACAATGCGATACGATGCGATACGATGCGATACAATGCGATGCGATACGATAAGATGTGATGCGATTCGATGTGATACGATGTGATACGATGTGATACAATGTGATACGATGTGATACAAGGCGATACGATGCGCTGCGATGTGATACAATGCGATACGACGCAATACGATGCGATACAATGCGATATGATGCAATGCGATACGATAAGATGTGATGCGATTCGATGCGATAAGGTCCGAACATGTGGATTCAGGCCACAGGTGAGGTGAAACAAACACTCGCTGCACCTTCAGACACACACAGAGTAACACACAGGGGGGGTAAACAAATGCAGACATAAAGCAGCGATGTGAAATGGTGACGTATCTGTGCTTCTGGGACGGTTCGTTCTTGCTGGTGTTGTTCTCTGATTGTCTTTTATTGGATTGGTTACTTGTTGTTCAGCCCTCTGGTTGTTTTCAATGAATCACTGAAGTGGACTCAATAGATCCTCAGTCAGCAGGTCAGAGCTCAGCTCCACAGAGTTTCTGAGACTATTAGCTGTAAAAGTTACTTTGTGTTATGGTTCTGTTTCCTGTTGGAAACGCTCTAAAGCAGAGTCACGTTGAGTCCTGAACAGTAGCTCTGTTAAACCTCATGCAGGTGATACGATGGTGCCACAGCGAGAGGCTGCAGGTCTTCTGGTTCTGAACACAATCAATACGCCCAGAATAAATGTTTAGCGCAGCTCAACTGCTTCTGCCTGCGGATCATTAAACTGAACCAGCGAACCCTGAACTCCCAAAAATCACCTGTGGAAAACGTTACATGAGTCCGTTCACACAGAGCCAGATGAAACTGACTGGTCTATAAACGTGGGTGTTTATTCTGAGTGAAGCCTGAACTTATTGATTATTATTACTGACATAAAGAGACAGACAGACAGACAGGGTCCACCTGTCCCGTCCTCCTGGAGGCGTGATCAGAGCCTTAATCAGGGTCCAGGGGCCGGCTGATGGACACATCCAGCGACGCTTCAGAGCTGTTCCAGCAGATTGTTGTGGCTTGTGTGTGAGTCCTCGACCTGGTGTCCTCAGGACCTGGAGGTGCCCTGTGGACCTGGAGGTGTCCTCAGGACCTGGAGGTGTCCTGTGGACCTGGAGGTGTCCTCAGGACCTGGAGGTATCCTCAGGACCTGGAGGTGCCCTGTGGACCTGGAGGTGTCCTCAGGACCTGGAGGTGTCCTCAGGACCTGGAGAACGTTTACAGGCACCACAGGACGAACGCTGCTCTGCCGAGCAAATGTTTCAGATTCTGATTCAGATTCAGGTCCTTTAATGTCCCACACGGGGACATTTACAGTGCAACAACAGCAAGAGCACGCAGAGAAAAATAAGATAAAATCGAAGAGAATAGGATTTGGAATATACAAAGAGGATGTATATTTACAATAATCCAGGTAAATGGATACTCGCCCCCTGTATACCTGTACATAGTAGAGAGGGTGAATACAATATACATCCCAGAATATATAATATTCAGATTGTGCTAGCGGGCGTCATGTTTATTGTGCTGAAGGAGCTGCCCAGTGCTGCCAGGGTGTCCTGTAGGAGGTGGGACGTGTTGTTCAACATGGCTGACAGCTTAGCTATCATCCTCCCGTTTCCCACCACCTCCACCGAGTCCAGGGGACATCCCCTGATAATTCCAGGCTTTCACGGTTGGTGGGAGGTCAGAGGTCAGACGCTGTTACTCTCAGGACACATCAGACAGCAGAGTAATGATTAGTGTGTTATGACACGTGTTACGACATGTGTTACGACAGTGGTTTAGCTTAATTACATAGTGAATGCTACGCTCTGCAGGTACTGACAGTGCGGACGAGTGACGCCGCCTGTCTGTCACAGTCACCACTGGAGCGGTGTTTGGGTTTCCATGGTGACAGCGGTAGCGAGACAGCTGTGCTCACCTGGATGCGGCAGCGGTTGTGTTGAGAGCAGTAACTCCCACGGCGGAGGCGTTGGTGACACAGCTGTCTGGACTCACAGCCTCATTTTCATTATCTTCCAGGAAAACACTCATCTGCCATTAGTTTCTCACACCGTAAAAACAGCGTAGCTCTTCTCAGACGGAACTTTCCAGATCTTTCAAATCCTCTTCTCTCACATGAGATCGGAGGTCTGACAATATCTCAGCCTTTATTCTTTATCCTACAGTTAAAGCTACTGAAGTGGCTCTAACCGGTGGGTGTGGGGGGGTCTGACTGGGTTCTGGTGTAGGTTCATTAAAGTCGTGGCTACATTTGACCATGCTCAGATGCTCCGCCTCTTTTCCTCCCATGTCCATATTCTCTGCATGGTCGGATTGTGTCAACAGGGAAATGAAGGTGTGGAGGTGTGGGGGCAGGCTGAGGCAGACAGGGAGTGTGTGGGCAGGCCTGGAGGAGGACAGAGGAGGAGGGCCTGGCAGTGGCACTAAAGAAGACATTAGCTAGGCTGTTAGCCCGAACACGGCTCGTGCTCGTGTCCGTCTGTCAGTGTCTCTTATCTTATTGACACAACGCGCTGGCTCCTGTTAGCCGGGTCTGGGCCCAGATCCAGCCTGCTGAGCCTGAGAGCAGCGCGCAGTCAGTGATACGGAGGATTATCTCTTATTACGGTCACAGCTCACTCCGCGCCCACCCTGCTGGCACGGTGGGAGCAGCAGAGAGTGCACGCACAAATAACATTTTGGTCTCCACAAGCGTATCGCTCACATGAGACGGCCTTATCGGGAAGCTAAAAGATGCCGTGAGACTCAGACTTCCTCCTCTGTCGCCCCGGCAGGAGGAACCGTACGTCATGTTCAAGAAATCTGACAAGCCGCTGTACGGCAACGAGCGCTTTGAGGGCTACTGCATGGACCTGCTGAAGGAACTGGCCAGCATCCTGGGCTTCACGTACGAGGTCCACCTGGTTGAAGACGGGAAGTATGGATACCAGGATGAGACCACGGGCCAGTGGAATGGAATGGTCAAGGAGCTGATGGACCACGTGAGTCCTTGAACCGAGTGAATGTGTCATGCTTTCAAACCTGGAGCTTCTCCAGATACCAAAACAATGTTTAAGATCTTCTGAAGCTCAGTTTAGCGCCCACTTGAACAAAGATGCTAATGTAGCTGGATGCTCCTCTTTGGACTGTCCTTTGGCTCAGGGGTCTCGGGTGTGGACCAAGTATTAAACATGCCTCAGGGGTTTAGTGAGATGATCGTTAGCATGTCTGAAGCTGTGGAGTGAACGCCTCCTGGTGGCGGCAGGTGCTGTGAAGGTGCCGTCGTGTCCAGAGATGACGGATACACCCATGCAGAGATTCCAGCAGAGCGAGGAGCGAATGATAAATGCAACCTCCCTGATACCCAACCGATGTTTGAGAAATGAGCCATTTGACCTTGTTGTGAATGTTTAGCATTAATAGTCACAAAGCACCCTGAGATTTATTAACTGCCACCAGCTACACGAGCATCAGCTCCAGATAGGCTCACCTGAATTTACTGGCTGGGCCTTAAACACCTCCTGAATCTAAAATAAGTGCTTCTGGAAGGAACGTTCTCAGGTTCATTTGGGGGATTGAAGGTACCAGCACGTTCATCTCGCTGTTCCTGCTCTTTAACCTGAGGGTCAAACCTCTTTTTCTCTTGTCTGTTGACAGAGAGCTGACTTGGCGGTGGCTCCTCTCGCCATCACCTACGTCCGGGAGAAGGTTATCGACTTCTCCAAGCCCTTCATGACGCTGGGTATAAGTATACTGTACCGCAAGCCCAACGGGACCAACCCTGGGGTCTTCTCCTTCCTCAACCCCCTCTCGCCTGATATCTGGATGTATATTCTGCTGGCTTACTTGGGTGTCAGTTGTGTGCTGTTTGTCATAGCCAGGTAACATGTCACCTCCAGAGGTCACAGCTTCACACGGTCAGTCACATGTCTAGCTCAGGTTTTCCCATCAGGCTAATTACAGGCTAATTACAGGCTAATTACAGGAGGGCGCTCTCTAGCACTGATGTGTGTTCTGCTACCGGGTGTCAGTGAACATGTTTGGAGAACACAAAGATCAGAACATCTGCACTTTGGAGAAGAGTTTTCTGCTTGCAGGGATGTATTTTCCTCCCCAGGTTGTCAGATTCCGACACTTTAGTGCCCTCAGCTCTGCGAACGGGGGTGTGCACGTGTTTGTCTCTCCATAGTTCCTTTCACACATTCACTGTAATCCGGAGTTAATCAGGATTAAATCCAAGAACAGGATTTAATCCTGCTGGCTGCCATTTACAGACGGAGCTGGGAGTGTGACTCCAGCAGGAGACCCTCCAGAGCAGCAGCAGAACACCAGCGGTGTTCATCACCCGGGGGAAACCCCAGCTGGACATTTGCAGGAACCGGAGGAGAGGTTCATGTGTGAACGGAGCTAATGTGGGACCGGGATTAACGTCTACTGAGAATAGGGCTCAGTATGATCACCAGAAATGTGTAGAGCAGTGAGATCAAGTCTTTCATGACCTGAGAGCAGCTCAGAACCGGCCGAGGTCGAGGTCGGTCCAGCTCGTCTCCTGCAGACCACAGGAGAGGACCAGCTGGGTCTGGACCAGAGGACCAGCTGGGTCTGGACCAGAGGACCAGCTGGGTCTGGACCAGAGGACCAGAGACGGTCCAGACCCAGCACAGACGTGTGTCTGACTGTCCTCTTGTTTGGGTGTGTGTTTGTGACTATATGTGGGATGTCTGTAGCTCGACACCCCCCCCCCCCCCCCCCCCGCCCTCTTAGTGTTCATGCTGTCTTCTTTTCTCTTCTCTTGTTTTCTTCACGCTGAGGAACAGTCTGGTTCTACTAGATCTTTCTGTCTCCAACACCAGATCCTTCTCATAATCCTGATCAGCACGCTTTATTCCGCATGTCTGGGGGGAACAGGTGCATTGTGGGATTGTTTTGAAGGGTAATCCACTCCACCGGGTTTGAGGACCAAAATAGGCCCAGTTCTGCTCCGGCTGGTTCTGCGTTCTGAAGCGTGCTGAAGAAAGACAAAAGAAAGAAAAGCCCAGGTTAACTCTAAAACTCTCAGCACACCTGACAGTTTCAGCGTTAACGGCGCCGTCTGATGTTCCTGGCGTTATGATCACACAAGAGAATAAAAGCGACAACTGTCATCTAAGTTGGCTCAGAATATGCAGCTGACGCGTTCAGCTCACGCGTGTCTAGGTAAGTGTGTCGGTTCCCCTTCGCTCTGTCCCTTCCTTCCTTCTGTCCTGCTGCACAGGTGCATGCTGGGTACACCTGCATGCTTAGCCAGCCTCACGCACCCTTCACACATGCTGCTTGGTCAACGTCTGATGTTTGTGCCTCTGTTAGTCACGTTAATACTCGGGTCAGCGTAAATACAGCTGCTTCTGACCACCTGTGCTCCACCTCCATCATCGCTGAGCTAATTTTCTGAACATAACTAACAATCAGCGACGGGGTCTGTCTGTTTAGGTTTCAGTGTCATCACAAATATTCTTTTTTAGAATCACAAAGGATCAGAGAGACACTCCAGTAGAGACAGGAAACACATCTCATTTGTGTTTGGCTAGCAAAGAAATCATTGTATTTCACTGATAATTAGCATTTCATGGCTAGCATTGGCGTTTAAAAACAAAAAGGAAACCAAACTTGATGTGTGGACGTGCAGCGTTGTCCAGGATGACAGCGCCGTCCTCTGTGTCGGGCTCTCCCGGCAGCGACTCCCCCCCTCCCGCTCCCGTTTGCTAGCGTGATCCTGATAACGTCACTCATCTGTGGTTTGGGTTTGGCTTGCTTTGCCACGGCTGGAGGAGACCCTCGCTGGTGTCACGTCGTAAGATGTCCCAGAACAAGGTCGCAGTTCAGATGAACCCAATTTAGCAGAGCAAACTGACAAGCTAGCAAATCTGCAGCAAATTGAGTGAACAGGCTGATTGATTTCAGGTCACACGTCCTCCAGCTGGGCTGCTCCCCATCAGGAGCTACAGCGCTAACCATGATAGCACAGAAAAGCCCATCAGGACGCTGTGACCCAATACTCTTCCATAGCTTCATATAGTAGAAAGCGCGACCACAGGATCAACCCCCCACACAGAGCAGGAGCAGCCCCTCCGTGCAGACGCTGGGTCTCCTTTTCTTGACTTCCAGCTCAGGGAACAGAAGCGTGCTGAGCATCACAATTTGATTAGCCGAACCCTGGTGTCGCTTAAACAGCTTGAGTCAAGATAAGACGGCAGCTCCCCCCTCGACTTCAGCACAAACCCAAATCAGGTCAGGATGCTTAATTGTAGCCCAATCAACCTTTACTAATGTACTGTCACTTTTATTTAATATGAATAAATGAGAAATCACTCTGCTGGAGAGTGAGGAGGAGTGCCAGGGCCGTCGTGGGCATGATGGGAATGAACCGTTTGATCTGCTGAATATTAATGCTCCTTCAAGATTACCAGGATTATTACTTCTTTTCTGGGCTAACAATAGAGCTATTTTCAGACGCCGCTGATTAAATGACAGAGGGAACTGCCTTTGACATGAACACGCCTCCACCACGACTCATTTTCACAGCACGACTGCTGAGACCTGGAACCATGTGTGTGTTTGGGTTCAGAGCTCAGGTTTAGCTTTTTTTGTGAAGCCTAGAGGACACGCTCACTCTCTGAGGTCATGGGATGTGAAGGGATGACCTAATGACTGAATGTGGTGCAGTGTTAGGACCTACGCCTGTCCGGAGCACCTTTTCTCTGACCTTTTCCCTGGCTAACCCTTCCTGTCTCTCCTTGTCTCCACAGGTGGGACGGTGACTCTGGTCTGTTGTTGTCTTTGTGCCTCTGTGGTCAACATAAATCGACTGTATGTGTGTTTTCTGTTAACTGTCGCAGGTTTAGTCCCTACGAGTGGTATAACCCCCACCCTTGCAACCCTGACTCGGATGTAGTGGAAAACAATTTCACCCTGCTAAATAGTTTCTGGTTCGGAGTTGGAGCTCTCATGCAGCAAGGTAGACGCCTCTGCCTGCCCCTCCCCCCACCCTCCTTTCTGAGCCATTCCACTGTTTTGCTGGGGGTCAGACATGACCTTTGACCGGGCCCTTGGCCATGCATGGGGGCCTCTGTGCATGAAGCTGTAGTTTCAATAATTTCAAGACGACGGCAGCTCTGTGCCCTTGCATGTTCTTTGGCCCCTCCCACTCTACGCCATTATCTGGTTAACATGCACGTGTCCGTGGAAGCGGTGCGGTATTAACAACAACTCGAGCATGACGTCTGGTCTGAACGGTGCAAGTCGGGGGAACTCATTGTTTCCGTCCTCGGACTGGAATATTTCCAGTTTCAGCTGGTTTCAGTGGCTGCTTCACCACAGTTGGAACTGGTGAAAGAGGCTTTTTAGACTAACCGGCACTAAATGCGCAGTGAGCATGTACTCCTCATTTAATCACTCGTCTGACCAATACATTTGTTACCAGGCAACAACCTTTGACCCTTTCAGCTCTAGCTAGGCCGACGTAGAGAGAACGTGCCGCCTGAGGTGCACTCACACCCGCAGGGGTCCCCCCCTCCCCTGCCGGTGGGGGGCCCGATCCCACCGACAGCTTTGTCCCATGTGGACAGGACAGCAACAAAGACGGTGCTGCTAGTGTCGAAGGGTTGCAGGCGCAGGGTTCACAGGACAGATGAAGAAGATCTTTCAGACTAGACTCATTCACAGCTGCCAGAGGCCCCCTTGCCTGGTGCCTGCTCCCACCCCCCCAGGAAAACTGTGGGATGTGCCTTTTGGTCATGACGTTACCTTGGGTACATGACAGTCAGCCCCAACCAGGCTCTCGTTCCTTTACTGGTCTCTGAAGTGGAGCAAAGTTTAGATGTTCCACTTTAGAACCCAGTGATGGCTCCACTACACCACTAACAAAAGAGAGAGTGTGTGTCTGTGTGTAACTGTGTGTGAGTCTCTGGTGTGTGTGAATGTGTGAGCATCAGGATAGAGTGGATGCCTGAGGGCCCAAACATGGTTGATGTCCACATCCCTTTTTTGTTAGCTGATCAAATCTATTCTCAACCTAATTTTGAGCTGAGCTTCGGAGGAAGGGGGCCCGAGACCTGAGGTCGGCCTGAAATCCAGTTTGTACATAAGAGATATGACACCAAGAATTTTTTGGGTTGCTAATGGCAACTCATGTCTGCCTGGTTACAACCTGGGCAGGTGGAGTTTTTTCCCCATTGCTGCGATACAGAAGGTCCACTGGACAACTGGTCCACGCTGAGGAAGCTAGTAAACTAGTAGTCGAAAGTGAAAACATTTCTGCTTCCAGGCACAGTATTAGTTAATTCAGCAGCTATACCAGTTAGCTACCAATGCTAATGCTTCTGAGGTCACAACAGAATGTTCAGCTAGTCCGTCTCGATGTCAAAACATAGGATAGACGTGGCCTCATCCAGGCTCGAGGCTCCTCGCTTGTGTCAGTGTGGAATCTAGAGGCCAGACATGGCCGGGGTGGTACCCCTGTCCTGCAGAGTCCTGTTCCAGGCCTCACCACTTCCTCTGCTCCTCTCGTCCAGGATCTGAGCTCATGCCCAAAGCCCTCTCCACCAGAATTGTAGGAGGAATCTGGTGGTTTTTCACCCTCATCATCATCTCCTCCTACACGGCGAACTTGGCAGCCTTCCTGACCGTGGAGAGGATGGAGTCGCCCATCGACTCTGCCGACGACCTGGCCAAGCAGACCAAGATAGAGTACGGTGTGGTGGAAGACGGCTCCACCATGACCTTCTTCAAGGTTGGTGGCAAACAAATGTTGATCAGGATCATTTAGCTTTTAGCTGTTCCACAGAGTCCCAGTCCAATGGATCGGGCCAGTACTGGTATCCAGTTATCTCCCAAACCCTCAGCAGCTGCAGCAGATGATGCAAAACAGGCCACAAAGGTGACAAAATTAACGGTTTCTGATGGAATAGAGATGACAGAAGGTGACCTCTGACCTTCTGTAGTGGTACCAATGGTCAAACCCATCTCTGTAGCAACGTCTTCTTTGTATTCTTGAGGTTAGCAATTTGTTACGCTCTTCAAAAGTGATTGTTCAACACATGTATGTTGGTCCTGTGACATCACACCTCTGTGGTTGGGAGGATCAGTCCACATGACCCCTGTTGAGGACTTTGCTTCAGGATGATTAGCCAGATTAATGGCTGCCAGAAAGCATCTTCAGGCTTTAAGCTAACTTTGAAATCCGATCCAGCCCAAACTGATCCAGTCACACCAGCAGATGGTCAGAAACAACCAGACCTCAGAGCCTGCTCCAGGTCCAGAACCACCTAATTCCAAACTTTGAAGACTTCCAGCAGAACTCTTCCCTGTTTATTGGAGCTTTCTGACTGTCATTGCTACTCAAACTGCTTCCGGACTGTCGTTTTGTTCCTGTTTTCAACTGTCATCACACGCCGGCTCTTTGTCTGTCGACTGAGCTCAAAATGTAACAACTATGAAGGAAGACGTGTGTCCGTTAGTCAGATTAATTAATCCTTCATTCATTCCATCGGTTCCTTCATCACACACCCTCCTGTAGAATCTCCTGCTAACCTAAGAAGAACAGCCATGAGTGTGTGTGTGTGTGTGTGTGTGTGTGTGCGTGTGTGCGTGTGTGTGTGTGTGTGTGTGTGTGAGAGAGAGACAGGCCGGTTGGTTGACTCACTTGAACAGTTGCATCAGACTTCAGCTCCACTGATGATGGGGTCTGAAACCATCATCAGTGGTGACTAATTATGGAAGCGTGAAAGAGAGCTGAAGCATCAGAGTCCCTCCTGCCAGGAAGGTCCTCATGCTGCAGGAGAACCACTGATTACTGAAACACACACACACACACACATACCGGCATTGTTTGCTCTTTGGCTACTACACCCTCTTATGGAGTGTGAGGTGTGTGTCCCTGTGTATAATGGGAGCCGCCATACGCGACCGCATGTCTGCAGGCGACACCAGACCAAACATGTGATTAGCAAGGATAAACAGTGTAGCCACACGCCTGGAGATCCACAGCTGGGAACAGCTGCAGGTCTGGACTGTGGAGGCAAGCTGTCAGGCTGATCTTTTCTGCTGTGTTCCTGTGTTCATGCTCATTGTTCAAAGAACATCTTTGTGGAACGTGGTGGGGGAACGTGGTGGGGGAACGTGGTGGGAGAACGTGGTGGGGGAACCCTCCGTGTTGTTTATGCAACGTGCAATTCCAGCCATTTCCCACCGCGGTCTGCATTTGCTTGATAAAAAATATGGGTTCCTGTCCCGGTTCAGGGTCAGAACGTTCGCGGTGGAGAAGTCAGGAAAAGTCAAGTGAAATCTGAACGTATGAAAGCAGATGTAAGTTTAACAAACATTCCAGTGGTACTGACCCTTCCCCTGGGAAAAAAAAGACAATTGCAGCAAAGTAAATCATGTTAAAACCAGAAAATAACACTGTGAACAATGTTAATAACATGAAATAAGACAGTAAATAATGTTAATAATAGAAAATAACAAGCAAATAATGTTAATAACAGAAAATAACACTGTGAACAATGTTAATAACATGAAATAAGACAGTAAATAATGTTAATAATAGAAAATAACAAGCAAATAACGTTAATAACAGAAAATAACAAGTAAATAATGTTAATAAGAGAAAATAACACAGTAAACTATGTTAATAACATGAGATAAGACAGCGAATCATATTCATAACAGGAAATAACATTAATAACATGGTAAATAAGCTTTGTTCACAAAGAAGTGGTATAACATGTTGAAGCATAGATGTGTTCTGTAAACGTCAATGTCAGGCGTGAAGCTTGAGGACAAAAGATGCACAAAAGAAGCCGAACATGACGAACTAACACAGAGACGAGCTGAAACGATGGCACATTGTAGTATGAAGGTGGACCACGGGGAAGGGGACTTGGGGGGAGGCTGAGCAGGAGCAGACGAGGTGGGTTCCTGCTCTTGACCTTCATCCCCACCAGTGTTGACGCGCTGGCTGAGAGGACAGGCGGATCTGACCCACAGAGACCAGCAGCTCTCCGCTCTTCCTCCATCCTTCTGCTGAATCCCATCAGGATCTGGGACGATGCAGGTGGTTATCTGCTCGCCGTGCATTCACAGCACCGCCGCGCCTTATCAGGCAGTCTGGAGCCGGTACGCTCAATCGGCTGATTTGTCAAGGGTGACTCCGAAAGATTCTGATAGGCACTCTGCAAATCAGCCAGCTGATCTAAAATATCGACCCGACCACGAAAAGTCATTACACACAATAATGGCGGGCAGGACCTTCAAGATGTGACTTAATTAGGTTTCAAATGGCTTCAACTCTGCTTCCCCGGAGAGGCGGCGCACCGCGATGTTCCGCCGCCATCGCAGGTGTGAATATAAAGCAGGCTGCTGCTCCGCTGCCGACACTTAGCATGCGCGGCGGCTACAGCCGGCGTGGCCGCGGCTGAAGCAGCAGAAGGTGAGGAGAAGCCAGCTCCAGCAGAAACCGCTGGAACGGGGACACTTGCTGGAAGTGATTAGTCATAAGTCCTGGTCCAACACATCTGCTGCGACCGTCTCAGCATCTGTTTCTTTCCCCAGGAAAACCAAGATTTCCACGTACGACAAGATGTGGGAGTTCATGAGCAGCCGGAGACACACGGTGATGGTGAAGAACGTGGAGGAAGGCATCCAGCGCGTCCTCCACCTCGGACTATGCCTTCTCATGGAGTCCACCACCATCGAGTTTGTCACTCAGCGGAACTGCAACCTCACCCAGATCGGAGGCCTGATCGACTCCAAAGCCTACGGCGTGGGAACCCCCATGGGTACGTACGCTAATGAAGACGTGAGACAAGAGCGGCAGGTGAGTGTGGGAGGAACGCTGCCGGAACTGACCCGAGGCCCGGAACCACCGGCGACCACGGCAGCCAGTGTTGATTCAGCTCTGACTAATTAGATCACATTGATAATGGTTAAAGTTTAATGCAAAGGTAACGAATCGGTTTACGTCTATTTCCTCAGTTTCCTCGGACATTTAAAGCCGAGAGACTGAGGCCAGAACAGGTCAGAGCAGGAGGGATGAGCGGGGCCGCGAGTCACCTGACCCAGCGTGTGTGGAGGTGCTACATTTGATTATAGGCTCAGTGGGAGATTGTCATAATTCCTGTTAGCAGCACAGCGAGAACAAACCCCCCAGAGCTGGACCACGATGACCTCCACACACAAGGGCACCTTTAATCACATTATCCACCAGACGAGATTCCGGCTCCTGGCTGGCACGGCAGCAGGCTGGTCTAGAAATGGCAGCCGTCCGTAATGGAAGCAAGCTGGTCCAGTAATGGAAGCAAGCTGGTCAGTTAATGGAAGCAAGCTGGTCCAGTCACGGCAGCAGGCTGGGCCAGTAATGGAAGCAAGCTGGTCCAGTAATGGAAGCTGGTCCCAGTAAGTAACGGGATGGTCCAGTAACGGCAGCTGGTCCAGTAATGGGCAGCGCTGGTCCAGTAACGGGCTGGTCCAGTAACGGCAGCTGGTCCCAGTAATTAGCAGCAGGCTGGTCCAGTAACGGGCTGGTCCAGTAACGGGCTGGTCCCGTACCGGCAGCTGGTCTTAGTAACGGGTGGTCCAGTAACGCGCAGCTGGTCCAGTAATGGAAGCTGGTCCGAGTAACGGGCTGGTCCAGTAACGGCAGTGTGTCCAGTAATTGCAGCAGGCTGGTCCAGTAACGGGCTGGTCCAGTAACGGCAGCTGGTCCAGTAATTGCGCAGGCTGGTCCTACAGTAACGGGCTGGTCCAGTAACCGGCAGCCAGATGGTCCAGTAATTGCAGCAGGCTGGTCCAGTAACGGGCTGGTCCAGTAACGGGCTGGTCAGTAACGGCAGCTGGTCCAGTAACGGCATCTGGTCCTAGTAACGGGCTGGTCCAGTAACGGCAGCTGGTCCAGTCAATGGCAGCTGGTCTCAAGTAATGGCAGGCTGGTCCAGTAACGGCTCGTTCCAGTAAGGGCAGCTGGTCCAGTAATGGCAGCTGGTCCAGTAACAGGCTGGTCCAGTAACCGGGCTGGTCCAGTAATGGCAGCTGGTCCAGTAACGGCAGCTGGTCCAGTAGCTGAGTTTGGTCCAATAATGGCAGTGTGCCTTGGTCCAGTAACGGCAGGTGGTCGAGTAATGGCAGCCGGCTGGTCCAGTAATGGCAGGTGGTCCAGTAACGGCAGGTGGTCCAGTAACGGCAGCAGCCTGGTCCAGTAACGGCAGCTGGTCCAGAGTAATGGCAGGTGGTCCAGTAACGGCAGCAGCCTGGTCCAGTAACGGCAGGTGGTCCAGTAACGGCAGCTGGTCCAGCAATGGGCATCTGGTCCAGCAATGGCAGCTGGTCCAGTAACGGCAGCAAGCCTGGTCCAGTAACGGCAGCTGGTCCAGTAATGGCAGCTGGTCCGTCCAGTAATGGCAGCTGGTCCAGTAACGGCAGCAGCTGGTCCAGTAACGGCAGCTGGTCCAGTAATGGCAGCTGGTCCAGTAACAGCAGCTGGTCCAGTTAACGGCAGCAGCCTGGTCCAGTAACGGCAGGTGGTCCAGTAATGGCAGCTGGTCCAGTATGGCAGCTGGTCCAGTAACGGCAGGTGGTCCAGTCATGGCAGCTGGTCCAGTAAGGCAGCTGGTCCAGTAACGGCAGCTGGTCCAGTAATGGCAGCTGGCTCAACTGGAGCTTCTCACCAGCCAAACTTCTCCAGGATGCTAAAAAGGTCCTAAAACACCTGAATGAGGGTCCAGGGTGCCCAGAACAGACTGGATATGTTGTTAACACCCTCTGGTGTGATCAGGAAGCCGCCCTCTGGGGAGGGGGGGGCGCTGCCAAGGTCATTTTCTGCTGTTTGTGTGCACGTGGACAAGCACACGCTAATGTGACTGACTGTGGCGGTGAGGGAAAACAGCAGAGGTGGGCTGTATTTGCTCTGGGTGATTGCATTTCCTAACTGATGTGCTCGTCCTGAAGGTGTGTGTGTTGTGTGTGTGTGTGTGTGTGTGTGTGAGCCTGCTTTTATGTCTGCATGCATGCTGTCTATTGACTACAGCATTAAAATGGACATTTCATATATTTTACTAGCGTATGCATCTGAATTCTCTGTGGCGTGTGTGCATGTGTGTGTGTGCATGTGTGTGTGCATGTGTGTGTGTGCGGGGAGGAGGAATAAAGGTAAAGTCGTTTTTCAACCTCCCAGCCGGCGCGCCTCACAGCGTTGTAGGTGCTAACGACAGCCGCGGCGTTAGCAATCATGGCTCCCCGGCGGCTCGTTCACGTGCCGTCAGCAGAACAAGGTATTTAACATTGCTAATCCTCCCCTTTACTACCCTTTTGCCGTCTGGCAGCCGGTATTCCCGGTGTATCCCAGGCAGCGCAGCCATTAACATGGATCTCATTGAGTAGCAGCAGAGAAGGTGTCGGCCTGCATTAGTGCTGGGGCCCCTGACGGCCCCCCGACGGCCCCCCGACGGCCCCTCGCTGCAGTAATGGACGGACTCGCTTCACCTCCCAGCTGTTAGTCATCGTTAATGGTGTGTTAACGACACCGAGCCTCCAGCGACACGTTCAGCTAATTCTTGGGGGCAACATTTGATGATATGGAGGCTCCACAAGCCCTCGGTGGACCCCCCAATTAGGCTGATCCCAACCCCCCCCAACCCCACACACACACACACACCACACACACACACACACCACACACCACACTCTTCATGTCAGATGATTTAGTTATTTCAATGAATGGAGAGATGATGGGATGGAGGGTGATGATGGGATGGAGGGGGTGATGATGTGGGATGGATGGATGATGGAGGGAGGATGGATGATGATGGGATGGAGGGGGGCTGATGGGATGGAGGGGTGATGATGGGATGGAGGGGTGATGATGGGAGGATGGATGGATGATGGGATGGAGGGGGGTGATGATGGATGGATGGAGGATGATGATGGGAATGGATGGATGGATGATGATGGGATGGATGGATGATGGAGGCATGGAGGGGGTGATGATGGGATGGAGGGGTGATGATGGGATGGAGGATGATGGAGGCATGGAGGGGTGATGATGGGATGGAGGGGTGATGATGGGATGGAGGGGTGTGGTGGGGATGGATGGTGATGATGGGATGGAGGGGTGATGATGGATGGATGGGTGATGATGGGGATGGAGGGGTGATGGAGGGATGGATGGATGATGATGGGATGGATGGGTGATGATGGGATGGAGGGTGATGGAGGGATGGATGGGTGATGATGGATGGAGGGGTGATGGGAGGGATGGATGGATGATGATGGGATGGAGGGGTGGCTGGAGGAGGGATGGATGGATGATGATGGGATGGAGGGGTGATGATGGGATGGATGGGTGATGATGGGATGGAGGGGTGATGGAGGGATGGATGGATGATGATGGGATGGAGGGGTGATGGAGGGATGGATGGATGATGATGGGATGGAGGGAGGTGATGATGGGATGGATGGGTGATGATGGGATGGAGGGGGTTGATGATGGGATGGAGGGGGTGATGAGGTGATGGAGGATGATGATGGGATGGAGGGGTGGTGATGATGGGAGGATGGGTGATGATGGGATGGAGGGGTGGTTGATGATGGGATGGAGGGGTGTGATGATGGGATGTGAATGGGTGATGATGGATGGAGGGGTGATAACCCTAACCCTCTTGCTAGCTCAGCAGGCTAGCATAGCAGCTAAGATGCTAGCCTGAGATGACCCCGATGGTTCCTGCTGGCTGTCTTCATCAGGACATGAAGACGTCCACTCCGAACGTCCAATGTTTCCCGCTGGAGTGACACACCTGAGTGACACTTCCTGTCACACCCGTGTCACGTGCCCGCGACCACTTTGAGCAGAGCAACTTTCTAGGCTATTAAAGAGCGGGGCAGATGTTCTGGGAGCGCTGTAGCCGGAGCGCTAACTGCTCCGGAGGGAATGTATTTTCTGGAATTCTTGCTGCCGTCTGTAATTACAAGCGTTTTGATCATTTCTTCCTTCATTTGTGTGACAAAAACAAACGTGTGTTTGTTATAGATGGCCGGTCTAAAAATAGCGTTTCAGCACATCACTCCGTGTGTGTGTGTGTCGGGGGTGTGTGTGTGTGTGTGGGGGGGGGGGGGGGGTCTCTGATCTGACAGATTACATTCTGCACAGGCGTCTTTTGGACGCCTGTCAGGTGACTCTCGACTCCCGTCTGAATCAGAAGATTAAGAGGCTCTTTTCTCAGCTCCTCTCAGGAGTCCGATGAAGACAACGGAGCCTTCTTCACCCCCCCCCCCCCCCCCCCCCCCGCAGTCATCGTCCACGTCTGACTGACGTCTCCTCCCTGGTTGTGGACGCAGCGCTACCTTCACACACCACCAGCCGCTGTCTTCACACGTCTCAACCCTCCTGGACACATTAGGACCGGTTCAGGTCCTGGCTGGGCCAGGAACCAACAACCGTAGCAACAGCCACAACATGGCGAGATCTTTCACGTCTAGAAACGTTCACACCTGTGTAGTGACAGCATTCTTAGCCACAGGTGACCCCAGCTCAGGGTCTCCTGCGTGAGCTGCTGGTTCTGTTGCCACACCTGGTGTGAGCGTTAGCTGTGAATCCTCAGCGCTAGCTAAGCGAGTTCTCCTTCCTGTTCCGTGTAACCACGGTTCTTCAGGTGTCTTCTGAAGAGATGGCGGCTCTACGCTGGTTGTTTCCATCTGAGCTTCACCATGTGTTTGTGCCTGTGGCAGCAGCAACGGGGGAAACGGTGGACATTAGCGGCAATATTGTGTGGAACAAAGTGAAAACAACGCTAAGTGATGATTATGGGACTGAAATGAATATTGGAGAAGCAAACGTTCTGCTCACATAAACACATTTTAAGAAATAGAAGAGCTAAACTATGACACTGAACCTGAGTAATTAAATCATATTCCCAAACACTGTTGGCAAATAGTCATTAGCATCGTTTAACAGCTTAACACTTTCACATAATCTTAACAGTAAACACTTTAGAAAGATGAAAACAGGGCTGCAAAACTAACGAACGCGGATAATACGACAGTTATTATCCAGGCAAACATGTTTGTTCAGATTTTACACCTGACCTCATTTTTTACTCCTCATAAAGCTATGGTGATGATAGCTTAGCTGTTTAACGTAGCACTAAACAATTTAAAGACAGCTACACCGCAGCTACGCTGCAGTTACAAACAGCTACATGTCAGAGGAACTACAGCTACGCTACAATATAGGTTCACTACAGAGCTACACCATTGCTACAGGTAGGTAGACCACAGCTTCTGTATAGCCATGCTACAGCTATGCTACAGTTATACTACAGCTATGCTACAGTTATACTACAGCTACGCTACAGTTATACTACAGCTACGCTACAGTTATACTACAGCTACACTACAGTTATACTACAGCTATGCTACAGTTATACTACAGCTATGCTACAGTTAAACTACAGCTATGCTACAGCTCCATGACAGGTGCACAACATCTATGCTACAGGTGGAGTGCAGCTACAGCTACATTACACTGCACAACTACAGCTGCAGGACAGACACACTGCAGATATATTATAGCTATGCTACAGCAGGAATAGGCCTGTTATTACCCATGTTATTGTACATGAACATATAAAGAAGGCGTGCAGTCATGTCGGTGTGGCAGCTGCCTTTGACAGATGTTCAGACTGGGAGCCTTGCCGAAGGGCACCTCGGCACCTGTCCTGCTATTGGCCCCGTTTCCATATTTTCGTCAAATACTATCAAATGGTTCCACCAGGGGGGGGGCAACACTGCTGTGAGAAGGGGGCGGAGCCCCAGATACGGCTGAGCTGACCTGCTCCTCTTTGGTCCTCCAGGCTTCCGTACCGAGACAAGATCACCATCGCATCCTGCAGCTGCAGGAGGAAGGGAAGCTGCACATGATGAAGGAGAAGTGGTGGAGAGGAAACGGCTTGTCCGGAGGAGGAGAGCAAGGAGGCCAGCGCGCTGGGCGTCCAGAAACATCGGCGGCATCTTCATCGTCCTGGCGGCCGACTTGTCCTCTCCGTGTTTGTGGCCGTGGGAGAGTTCCTGTACAAGTCCAAGCAGAGCGCTCAGCTGGAGAAGGTATGGACCCTCTGATCTTATCACAACAACAGGCCAATTGCTAGCGGTGGCGGCAGTGTTGTGATGCTAATGTTAGCGTGCTCTCTGACATGCAGCAACATAAGGGTTGGTTTCTGTGCATTTATTCACTCAGGCCCAATGGCGACAACAAGATAAGAACGTGAGGGACTCTGCTGTCACCATGGAGACGAGCTAGACTTTAACCAGCAACTCAAATGACCTGCAGAAACGCGTCTGTGTAGCCTAGACGTTGTTCTGAGGATGGAAAAACTAGAAAACCGTTGGTCCAGGTTCAAACACACGTGCACAAACACACACGCCTGCTGTCCAGGTCCAGCCTCAGGTCCAGGTCCAGGTCTGAGCTCAAGGTTCTGGCCAGCAAACGCAGCAGCCTGTGAGTCGCCTGTACACACAGACAGGACACCAGCGAGACGATGGACACACCAGAATTCACACCAGCATACTGTCCTGAACAATCTGGGCAGACAGACAGGCAGGCAGGCAGGCAGGCAGACAGACAGACAGGCAGGCAGGAAGACAGACAGACAGGCAGACAGGCAGGCAGGAAGACAGACGGACAGGCAGACAGGCAGGCAGGAAGGAAGACAGACAGAAAGACAGACAGACAGGCAGGCAGGCAGACAGACAGACAGGCAGACAGACAGACAGGAAGACAGACAGACAGACAGAGAGGACAGACAGACAGGCAGGGAGGCAGGCAGGCAGACAGACAGGCAGACGGACGGACGGACAGACAGGCAGACAGACATGCAGACAGACAGACAGACAGACGAACAGACAGGCAGGCAGACAGACAGGCAGGCAGGAAGACAGGCAGGCAGACAGACAGACAGACAGACAGACAGACAGACAGGTTCCCCTTCCTGTACTCAGGTGAAACACAAACTATCATCATCATCAGTAATAACGTGAATCGTTCGGATCCATTTTGGTTTCTTTTCATTTGTAATCTTCCGTCCATGAATAAAGATCGCCTGTTGTCTGTCTGACTGGAACCAGCACAGGTGACTGGTCAGGAGTCAGGAGTGTCCCTCTGATCCTCCGTATCAACTCGCCTCTTTCTCATTTATTACTGTGAAGTTAAATACAAACACTTGTTATAAATGTTGCACCTTTGTTCAGTAACTGAATATAAAACAGATCCACCTCCAGATTTAATCAGCCTGAGAAACAGGTGACTCTCTAAAGGTGAATGAACGATAGCCTTAGATTATGCTGTCAAAAAACCTCAACGATGACCAATAATAAGTGTGTGTGCAGGTGTGTCGCTCAGTGGAGAACCTGCGATAATAACAGGGTTAATAACAGTTGTTATAGACGCTCCTGGGGAATTGAACCAGCAAACCATCTGCTGTCAACGCCTGCCAAAGGGCAGGTTGTCCTATTTGTCTTAAAGCAGCTCTTTGATCTCCGTCCTGGTGAAGCGCCTGTGTCTGCCAGGGTGTTAGCGACAGTCGTTGTGCGTTTGTGTTGCGTCTGATTGATGCAGTCTGCTGAAACTACTGCCGATGAAACAGGTGCTGAGACAGCATGTTTTTCTGAGCCAGTGTGTGTCACCTGAGCCAGTGTGTCACCTGAGTCAGTGTGCTCAACCTGAGCCAGTGTTGTCACCTGAGTCAGTGTGTCACCTGAGCCAGTGCGTCACCTGTTTCACCACGCTGGTTCCCCCTGTCAGGTTCCTCCCCAGGTCTGCCTGGCATACAGACGCTTTCACCTGTTAACTGCACAGACGAAACACACGCCATTTGACTGCACACCATCAGGAGCTAATGTGTGTTCACTCTGTCACTGCGTATCCATGGCAACCCTCAGATGACAGACATTATAATGTCATCTGCCCTTCCTTAATCGTTTGACCAATGTGGTCCACCTGAACTCTAAAACACAGTTTCACTGGCATGCGTGAGCGTTAGCGACAGTGCTATCTAGCATCTGTTTGCTGTGGTTCACCTCTGAAAACGTTTGAACCTGACCTCAACGTGTTTCATGTTTCCAGATGTGCTAAAGCTGAATACAGGTGTGACAAAACATCTGCAGCTGTTTTCAGCCTAAAGGTCCCTCAGACGGACCAGTTAGAACACCGGTACGTCACCATGGCTGCACATCCTGCTGCCGCTCCGTTAGCTGCCACTAGCTCGCCTGCTAGCTTTAGCGCGATTGGATTCTGAATAAAGTCTCGAACACGTTTCAAATACGACAGCGTCAAATTCTTCGTTCCAACCCTGCTTTAATCATCCCAGACCAGGAAAACTGGAAAAGTTGTGGAAGCTAAAAGATGTTTCCTCTAGACGTCAGTGTTGCACACAGGTGAGCAGCATGGCGGCTGAAGATCTGAGCAGATCTGAGCCGGAGTCACCGGTGACGGAGCTCCCGGTGAAGCCAGATTCCCTTTGTTAGGCTCCTTTCAGTCACCATGTGTTGTGGGATTTAGGAATTCTTGGTTCATCTGAAGGATGTCAGCAGCATGAAACTGCTCCTCTGTCACATTTCCATGATCACCATGATGATTCTTCCTTCCTTCCTTCCTTCCTTCCTTCCTTCCTTCCTTCCTTCCTTCTTCCTTCTAGCTTCTCCTCCGTTTCCTCTTCCCTCTACTCCTCCTCCCGCTCCTCCTTCTCCTCCTGCTCTTTCCTCTCTTCCTGGCTGCTGCTGCAGAGTAACCAGACTCGGGGTGCAGGGACCACCAGCTGTTTGTGAGGAGCCCATCTCATCAATGCCCCCCCAACACACACACACACACACACACACACACACACACACACACGCATGCTTATGGATGTGCAACAACACCCATGTGGTGAGGGGGAGCCTGGTGGATGCAGATTTACTCCATCCATTCCTTATTTGAAGAACTGAGGAGGACAGGGTGTAGAGTTCTGCCTCCTCCTGCCCAGGTCACTCTGGGTGTCCTCACTTCCTGAGGATCACAGACAGCTCTGTCCACATCTGCATCCACCTATCCATCATTTCCACCTCGTCCAGGTCATGGGAGAAGCAGTTTTTCGAGAAGGTCCACAGCACCATCTAAGCTCCTCTAAGAGAACACCAAAGGAGATATGGTCCCTGCAGGGGGTCCTGGGTCTCCCTCAGAGTCTCCTTGCTGCTTGACATGCCTGAACCGCCTCAGCTGGCTCGGTCAACTTGGAGAAGATCTAGCCAATCTCTTTATTTTGGCCCCTCTCATAACCTCTAGGCTGAGCAGCTCTCTTGATCCTTTCTTTGGGTCACAGCAAAGGCCAGTGAGACATGGGCCAGCCTGGTTCCACTGCAGAAGCTATACCCTCTCACCTGACCATGTTGTGTTCTGTCACCATGCCACCTGTCCACCTCTACTTCTGCCACTTTCCCATCCCTCCATCTTGTCTTTGATTTCCCCCTCCGATGAACCAGAGAACCAGCTACTGAAACTCCTCCTTCTGTCAGGTGGGACCCTCTCCAGCCTCAGACTTGGAGGAGCTGATCTTCATCTGCTTCACACTGACCTACCTGAGCTGAAGGTGGAGGCCTGACAGCCTCAAGTAGGAAGTGGGCAGGAAGCTGTCCAATTGTGATACAGTCCCTCAGACCACTGGAGGACCAGATCAAAGAAAGTCTTGAAGTCCTCCCCAGCAACACCTACACTCCATCACTGTGATGCCCAGACAGACAGCATGAATTCACAGGCATGACCTTGGCATGTCCTTACCAATGGTGTATGCTCAGACCTGCTTCTCTCAAGGTGATCAGTGTTTTCCCATCAAGGAACTCCCAGTTTATATCACAGTTCAGAAAGAGGTGCCCAACGAACAAACACCAGCCTCAAATAATTCATTTACACTGTTGGTATCATAATTGAGCTATACTTCTATGTGTGTATTATGCGGTACTGGGACACAGGCGACGCAGTCTGAGCTTGGACGCCTAGACTTCTCTCTCCTCTGACACTTTCCCAAGCTCTTCTGGGATGGTGTCCGCCGGTCAGCCGAGTGACATAGTCACTTCAGGATGGCCAGGGTCTTCCCCGGGGTTTTCTCCGATGGGACACCTGGAACACCTCCCAAGAGAGGCGCCAGGGGGCATCCAATACAGATAGATGATAGATATAATAGATGCCCAAGCCACCTCAGCAGCTCTACTCTGAGCTTCAGCCAGGAGTCCCTCACCCTATCTCCAAAGGAGTACCCCACCACCCTGGAGAGGAAAGCCATTTTAGTCCACTTGTATCCAATAACGTGTTCTTTCAGTCATCAGTGGAAAGAGGTCTCACATACTGCTGTGGGGGGCAATGTGGACAATGCTCCTGCTCCTGTCATGCAAGGACTGTACAACGTTTAGCCGAGGGCCTCCAACCCCTGAAGCACTTCCGACATGATGCTACGAGGAACACAGTTCCTGAGTTCTGTTCTCTGTGCACAAATCACATATGGACTGGTTGGGCAAATTCCCACAACACCTCAAGCACCTGTGAAGGGTATGGAGCTGGTCCAGTATTCCATCACCAGTTGGGGCACCTGCCAGCACCCCTTCCTGGGCCTCTGAAAAAGTCCTTTTACCCCAGTGAGGTAACATTCCATATCCCCACGGCCAGAGTCACTCTCCAAAGATTGGGTAGTCCAGCCCCATGGGGTGCACACAAATCAGATAGCACTAGCCCCTTTTGAACTCTCACATGGATTGTGACCCTACGGGAAAATAGCCTACATGCTTGACCCAAGGCCTGGCTCCAGGGTGGGTAAACTGCCTCACGTTATTATTGATCTGGGGCTTTGGAACCTCTCTTACTCTACTGCTTTCCCTAGTACCTGTTTGGGAGACCCTACCAGAGGCATTGAACCCCCAGCAACATAACCCCAGGGATCCATCAGGTCCGCAAACCCCTCCACGCCATTAAGATGGCGGTTCATGGAGCGAAAGCTGCATATGGACAGCAATAATATGGAGATTATGGAGATTCTCCATTAAACTTATGGTACAGAACCAAACAGTATGAAAGGAAAAGTCCCTAAACAGATTAAGAGAACGATTACACAGAGAGAGAACAATAAAGAAAGCGAGAAGGGTTTTACGTTCATGTAAAAAAAAAGAAAAAAAAGCCACACAGTAATTCGTCATGGTCGAGATTTCATATTTTTCTAATATAAAACACTCATAAAGTGTCAGATCACGGAACATTTCATATGTTAGTTCCAGAGTTTGGACTATCCGTCTACGCTGTGTGGGCAGAGCTCCGTTACTAAACTGATTTGTAGAATTTGCAGAGCCGCGACGGAGGCAAAAAGGTGAAATAGCTTCAGAGTCTACGGCTACGTTCCTGTAACTGCTGCGCCCTTTTAAATCAACTTCCTGTCTGTTACACTCACGTCCTGTCACCTTTCCCTCAATGACCTGGTCAGTGCTGGAGTGGTAACAACTGGGGCTTCGTTTAGCTGTAGCTAGCCGGGGTAGCTAGCGTTCCCTTCGGTGGTTTCTGTGCTGAGCTCTGGTTCAGGACCATCTGTGCACAAAAGTTTGGATTCTGTTGAGATTTTAACAGCCAGGCTAATAGTTTCTGCCAACCTGTCAACACGTCTGCTGTCTTAGGAAAAGGCGGAGCGTTGAAATCTTACATAAATGATGGGAATGACGGCACCGCCGACTCGCTCGCTAATCTAACCCAGAAATGCATTCATCCATAATTCACCTCTGATTTCACGAGCCCGTCAACACATTCTTACGTAGAGAAGTTGCACCCTGTTTTTAGCCATTAGCACAGAAACGTGGTGGACAGAAGCTCCCACAGGAAACAAACCACACTGTGAGGACCAACTCTTGCTCTCTGAAGGCTGCAGAACTTCCATATCTGACGAACCACGGCTGCGCTGAGCTCTCTCAGCCTTGAGGTGCTCTGAAGGCTGCTGGGAGCAGCTGCACTCACAGTCAGACACAAACCTGCAGGCGTACTGGAGGTCCAGCAGCACAGGAACCTGGTGGTGACCACAACAATGTGCAAACCTTCTGAACTTGAATGTTCCTGCTGGTTTGGACCACGGCTGATGATCCTGTGTGTCCATGTTTTCTAGTTTCTTCTCCAGTGAACTTCAGTCACCTGCAGAACGTTTTAAGTTCTTGCCTATTGAAGATTCTAGCATGTTGTTGTTGATGGGCACAGATGCTTCTCACGCTGCCTGTGAGCCGCACACTTTGCTGTCTTGGCCGTGTGTCCACTGGACATTTGTGGTGACAAATGGTCAAACATCGTCAGGTGACACCGCTGAACTCAAAAATACACTGTGCTTAAATGGAGACACTGAAGTGCTCAGAAGGTTATTTCAGAAATGAAAAGGTGGCACACAGGTGGATCACAGATAGCTGGGACACATTCCAGCACCTGCACCTCCACCTCCACCTGCACCTCCACCTGCACCTCCACCTGCACCTCCACCTCCACCTACCTTCACCTTCACCTCCACTTCCCTTCCACTTCCACTTCCACTTCCACTTCCACTTCCACTTCCACTTCCACCTTCACTCACCTCACCTCCCTCCACCTCCACCTCCACCTCCACCTCCACTTCCACCTCCACCTCCACCTCCACCTCCACCTTCACTTCACCTCCACCTCCACCTCCACCTCCACCTCCACCTCCACCTGCACCTCCACCTCCACCTCCACCTGCACCTCCACCTCCCAGCAGCCATTTCTGCAGGTTGAGTCCGTCACTCATCACTTGTTTGTGTCTGTCAGCCTTTTCCCACGTGGATGATGAGGCCTGTGTAAATAATGTGGACTGGTCCCACTGTTCCCCATTTGCCTCCTAGCGTAGCCTGGAGAGAAGGGCCCCTCCCTCTGAGAAACCCCACAGCGGCGTGCAGCTGCAGCTGATGCTTGAGCCTCATAAAATCTCTGTAATCCTGTGACCCCATAGCAGCCACCATCCATTCAGCACGCCACCAGCAGGCAGCCGTGATGACAATGGCTCCCCTGACAGGCAGCAAAGTGGGCCCAGCGCTCCCAGAAGCCCTGAGGCTGCTGCTATAAAACAAAGCAAAGCAAAGCAAACGAGAGGAAGTTGCTCGGCTGGTTCCTTTCACAGCCAGACCGACATTTGTCGACAGCCTCACCTCGATACAGCTGCAGGTGGGAGTTGAACTCCATGAATCTCCACCGTTCATTCCAGTCCCGGCTCACGATGGCCGACGACATTAATCCAGTCAGAAAAGAGGGCGTGGCCTTTGAAATGGTCGGAAAAGTCGGGTTGTGAGAAACCCATCCTGATCCGGATTGTGGGCCGCAACCTTCAGAGGTGCGGTGTGATGGAGGCTGGAGGAGGCTTTAGGAGCTCAGATGTTGAGACCATGATCCAAAAACCATCGGGGCAACATTCACCTTGCCTCATGAGTGAAGGAGGATTTATTTATTTATTTATGTACTTTAGAAAACACACTTGTTTTGTCTGAAGGATCTTAACCTGAATGGAGGAAGGACAAGATGAGTCCAGTCAATACGAAGGTGCCATCTCCATCTGGGGGGGAGGGGGGGTCATGGGCATAGACCACTGCGAGCGCCACTGGAGTTCAGTCTGGGAGGTTGTTTAAAGCATCAAACCTCTGTGGAAGAAACATCTGGAAGGTGCATGAGCAGCAGCAGCACCTTGAATAAACGTGAAGGTTTCCTCCAGATGTTCCTCCAGCTGCAGAACACGTTTAGCTTAGATTCGCTTCGAGTTCTGCAGCAGAGCGAGCGCAGAAAAGAACACCTCACATTGCTGACGTCGTCCACGTCCTGTCACGTAAACGCTGGTAACTGGTGTCCAGATGCTCAGTAGCGGGCTAACTGGTGAGAACCTGCAGAGTGACCTAAAGACACTCTTCTGGATCAGGATAAACCTGATCCATCCGGTCGTTCCTCCATCACATCTCACTAGGCTTTGAGACGTGAGCTGACCCAGCTAGCTAAAACTGGTCTCCAGTCTCATGGACTGGACTGGTGAATGGAACCTCACGCTTGTTGCTTGGGGTGTTGCAGGTGCAATGTGTCTGTTGCTCCACGTTCAGCAGGAAGAAACCACCAATCACCTAGCAACCACTAGCACAAGGGTCACATGACATCCGTAGCTCCTCTTGGCTTCATGTTGTTCCCAGACGACTGTAGTTTTAAATGTTGTTATTCTGCCGTCCGTCGTAGATGCAGCTGAAACATACTCGTGCTATGCTAACTAGGCTCGGCTACTTTTGCAGATCTGTATAACTTATGAGTGACTTCCTCCGACTGAAGATGTGATGGTGACATCGAAGCGTTGCCGGAAGGGCCTAAAATAAATGTTGGAGCAAAAGACCTCAAAGTGGATCGGTGGACAGAGGCTGGACGTGCACAGCAGCTGTGAGGACGCGTGTGTTTTTCTGATCGCAGCTGCTCCGTCCTGCTGGACGCGTAGCATGCAGCGTAGCATGAACACGCGTCACCGCTAAGTTAGTCAAAACCCCATCGTAGGAAGCGCTGCGGACGCCACGCCGACCCAGACTGGAGCTGCTGTTGCCGGGCGGGTGTTCGGGGGCCTGGAACCCATTCTGTCTTCTTCTCTCCACAGAGGTCCTTCTGCAGTGCCGTGGTGGACGAGCTGAGAGTCTCCCTCAAGTGCCAACGGCGGCTCAAACACAAGCCGCCGCCCCCTGCCCTGGTGAAAACGGAGGAGGTCATCAACATGCACACCTTCAACGACCGTCCGACTGCCCGGCAAAGAGACTATGCCTAAAGTGGGAGTCGCCGCCACACTACCACCCTCTGTCCTGCAGCGAGGGGTGCGGAGCGAGTCATGGGTGGAGATAAGGGTGGGGGCAAATGGTAGGAGGGTCACCGTGGGGGGTTGCAATGATTGGGTGGGGTCAACAAAAGGAGGAGGGCTATAGATGACATGTCAATCTCCTTTACATCCGAATATAAAAGAGTCCAACAGTATATCCTGTGGAAATAACCCGACCTGGCGGACATTTCAGCGAGTGACCTCATTATTGGCGCCACCTTTGGGGATGGTGGGCCAGCATGACAGGTTCCGGAATTTCCAATCCCAGGATTCAAGAGGGAACAAACAGGCCCCCCCCCCCGTCCCCCGCCCCCCGTTGACTCTGTCGCGGCTGAGCGTCGTCCCAGAGACACTGTGGAAGATCTTTACGTCTTTGGAACAATTGAGGGGGCTGAACCGAAGCCCCCGAGGGCGGCGGGGAGCTCGGTCGCACTTAAATGTATAGAAGAGGCTTCGCTTCAACGTATATAAACTGATCCAACGTGAGACTAGCTCTACTGTATCTCAACCTCACCCTCAGGCAATAAGTGAGGCCATGTCTTTGTGTTGGCAGTATTAACACTTTTAGTCTACCTACCTGTGGGGGGGTGGGGTGGGGGGGGTGCTGCTACTGGGGGAACGGGGTTCAACGCATATGTCACATGACCTGGAGTGGTGGGGTCGTGCCGCTGCCGCCACCACTTCACACACAAAACTATTTATTTCAAGTATTTATTGTCTTATTTATGACACGTGTTATTTATACCATGACGACTGCAGCTCCGGGTCACACGCCTTCCCAGCGTTTGCTCCACGTTTTCCCCTCTTTCCGATGATCCGACTTTGCTTTTTCCTTCGGCAAACTTTCACCGGGAAAATGACGTTTCTACGACGCAGTGTTTTTGTACGAACAGAATCCAAACTTTTGTAATGATTTTTAAAGACACAAAGAGCATCAGGAGGAGCATCATCGGGGGAGGGGCTGCCACTCCACCACACACACACACGCGCGCGCGGCGCGCACACACACATGAAAACACACTTGCACACCCCACACACACTCGCACTCTCACACAAGCACGCATGCACACATACACACCCACACACAGAAGGAAACACACTCCCACTGTATCCTAAACAAAGATTCGTTAGCACAGTTAGCACATTCTGGTTTAGGTCCATAAGAAATGTTATGTTTTGGCAAATACGTAAGAAAGAAAACTATTTTTATCATGTAAAGCAGCTCATATTTACAAGAAAGCTATTTTTACTTCACCTGCCGTCCCACTGATCGGAGCCACGTAGAGACGAGGGACGAGCGCTGCCGATGCTCATGATTCCCGGCTGGCTGAGAGACTCCAGCAATCGCGTGTAAATGGTTGGAACAGATGTATTTAAAGAAAATGAACATTTAACTAATTTTTCAACTTGTGGTGATGAAAACAAAATGACGTGCACACAGTTCTACCCTTTGAATGTGATGCACAAGTTTCAAGAAAATAAAGGATACTCACAAACCCTCTGCCTCTGTTTCAGTGTTTGCTAACAGTTGTGACGGCTCGTGTGCTCATCCAGAATAGTCACCTTTAACCATCACAGCTGTGGTCCAGGTCAGCATGTGCCGGTGCGCTCCTGTTTAGATGAGAACCTGATTGTTCTCCTCATTCCCTGAGTTTTGCAGAGCTAAGTTGTCGCGCTAGGCCCGATGGTGCCTCATCCGTCCTCCGAAGATGCTGGCAACAGCGGCGGGAGATCTGTCTCCGACAAACACAAGACATGGGCTGCTTGTAGGTTTGGCCTAACCAGTGCAAAAACTGCCAGTTAGCATTGGGGAGCAGCATAAGGCCTCATCCAGGCCGGAGAGGTCCAGTGGTCAGTTCAGTCGGTGACCGGAGGTGCTGCAGCGGCGACTCTGTTTTGGTTTCCCACTCAGTTTCGGTCTGCATCTTCGTTCATTGCGGGCTCATTTAGCTTCTGTAATCCTCTTGATCTTCAATTAATGCCGGGCGGACCTTTTGAAAAGAAACAATCTTCTGGTTCTCTGTGTCGCAGTTTTTGGACATGAACAAGCAGACAGGTGCCTTCTGAGCGGAAAGGGCCTCTTTCCCGCTCCTCCTCCTCGTCACCGAGGCTCCGAAGGAGAGGCTGGAAAAATCCTGGCAACACATTTCTCGCTTTGTTGTGAGGGCAGACTTAACCTTCTGATGCCTGATGCTCACATAATCCTCACATTAAAAACCTCCAGTCATCACAGGAAGGTTTGTCTCTGCCAACGGCCCTCAAACAGGAACACCATCTTTAGCTACAGCATCCATCACCTCTTGGCAGTGGTATTAGCCCCGTTGGCAGGTGTTAGTAAGTCGTTAGCAGTATTATTAATCCGTTAGCATTGTTATTAACCAGTTAGCCGCATTATTAACCCATTAGCAGTATCATTAACCCATTAGCATTAGCAGTATTTAGCAGTATTTTTAACCCCTCAGCAGATTATTAACCCGTTAGCAACATTATTAACCCTTTAACTCCTATTTTTAATAGTCCTGATTGACATATTTAGAGCTTCCTGTTAACTGGGCTCACCACTGGAGCTCTGCACTTCGAAACCACCCCAGTCAGCCCTCCTCAAGGTCACTGCCTGACCAGTCCTTGACCTCTACAGGTGATATGAGTTACAGTGAGTCAGCAAATTGGCAGCCCAATCAGATTAGAGCAGCCATCTTCCCTGCCCTGACCCCTGTGTTGGTCCAGATCTGTGGAGAGGAGCCGCGGTTGGAGCAGCATTAATCAGGTTTGTGTCTAAAGAGGATCTGATTGTGCTGACCTCTGGGTTCAGCCTTAACTTCAGGTGTGTCCGGCAGGCACAGCGACCCTGGAATTAAAGCTGCACAACAGACTATTTGTCCTGCCCACAGCAGAACGCTGCCCTCCGTGGGGGAGCTAGCAGGCTGCAGCAAGGAGACAAATGCTAACATTACAGTCCTTTTCCAAATAGAAAACCTTCTATTTGGCATTTCATTGCTATTAAACTGTGAATTCGCGAGATGAGAAGTGCAATGCTAATGCTAACTTTAACGTCCATACAAGAAAACTGACTTCCGCTTCACACTTTTCCGACTGGAATCAGCCAACGAGGGACGAGAAACGTGATGCAGAAAAAGGAAACCAAAGCTGTACGTGTGAAATCGGGGGTGAGAAACACTGGATCGTGGAACAAAAACAGCACTTCAGATCCAGGAACTGTTGTTGATGTGACATTTCCACAGCACCATAAAGGTGCTGGGCTTGTAATTTTGTTGGTAGATTATTGGAGCCGTAACACGGAGCTGAATGATTTATCCCCCCTCTTGATCCACAACACCGGAGATTACAGCCACGATCCCAAATTCCACTAAGGAACAACCACACAGACCTGAGGAAACCATGATCACATTACATGGATCCAGAACCAAAGGAGCAAGACAGATTACAGGATCTGGACTGGGAGCCGCGCCGCCGCAGAAGGTGCTATCATGCTAACACCTTCTAAATACAAACGTCAGTCTGGACCCAGGTTTGAGGGTTGGACCTACTCTAAATTCTTCATACTGAAGCTGAAATAGCAACATGGCCTCCAGGAAGTGTGTTGTTGCTATGGTGATGCATTCATCCACCCCTTTTGATTACAGATGAACAAAAAAAGTTGTTAAAAAAACCAACATTTCATTATTATACTGTATTTGATTCTGGTGTTTTGGACTCTGGCTGAGACCAGCAACAGATCCAGTTAGCTCAGAAAAGGCTAATGCTAACAGTCCCAATTATACTGAAGGGAAACAGGCGGGAACCCAGAACGTTTGAGGAGAAACCTCGAAGCAGACGTGTAAGGGAGAGGCTAACCCACAATGCATTGCAGCAGATTCCTGAGAGCTCTGGCTCGTTGTTGCGGGTGTGAAATTGTGTGTTTTTGGGTCCCGCCGGGCTGGACCGTCCGGAGGGTTCTGGCAAGCTTCCCTGCAGGACAAACACCTCCAGAAGATCCTGTTGGACAACAAACAACGGCAGCTTTCCATTGTTTGTCTATTAGCCACCAGCGCAGCTACAAGCAAACCCTACTAAAACATGAAATCCATGTAAATCTCCTGCCTCATAATCCGTTACCGTAGCAAAAAGCTGAGTCCTCCGCCGGCTTATGAAAACATGGCAAAGCCATCAAGGCGCCGCATCTCTAATCCTTCCCCAGGAAGCAGCCCGCAGAAACAGGCAGCAAGGAAGTCAACGGCTCCAGGAAGTGTTCAGCCCTGGCTGCAAATCCGAGCCGGTTCCCCCCTCCAACTTGGGACCGGCTGCAGTGATTCCGAGCCTGGAGCAACGGCAGCAACGTGACTGCCTGTGTTGCGTTTCACCCACAGGTGAACTCACAAACAGCCTGAACAACAGCAACACAGGGTGACGCTCCAGCTCCTTAGGAACAGTTCTGATGGAAACTCAGAACATTCTGACCCCAAAGAGCCAAAGAACCAGGGAGAGATGTTTGAGAAGAACAAGGCTGGTTTCTTTAGGAGAGAACAGACGGCTGTGTTCCGCCTGTTGCCTTTAAGAGCCGAGCCAGTCAGTAAATGGCCGACTGGCTGGTGTCCTGATCCGAGTGAACATGTGCAAGAAGCGACAGGCAGCAGAACTCTGGTGCTGAATTATGGATCCAGCCTGGATTATTGATGAGGCTCCAGCAGGAGCTCTGATCAGCAGCTTCTCTCTGCTGCACCGCGAACATCTCGGAGTTGGAGCCGTGTGATGATGTCAGCGAAGCCTGGAGGCCCTCGCCAAACCACCATCAGCATCTGGGCTGGCACTCAGACTGAAGGTCTGGCTGCTGCTCCTCGAACCGTCAGGCTGAGCTGATCTTGAGATGGTTTTTATTGATCCACCATCTTCTTGATGACAAAGTTTTGGGAGCGAGATCAGGTGATCCCACAGGCAGAATCCTTCTGGAGGAGATGGTCCTGTGTGTTTAACGGGATCGGTTTAGAGCTGCAGCCTGGTAGATGAGCGATAGAGGAGGCTCATCTTCACTTCCATAATAAACTGTAATCTGGGGCCACAACGAGGCGTTTGAGCTAAATTGGCTTCAGGCTTTAGTGGCTCTTCTCTCTAATCCATCTACAATCAGCAGCACGGAGCTGCATCACAACGAGTGACGGGTCAAGCTGGACCAGTTCCATGAGCATCAGGACAAAACAGCGCGACTTCTTCCCCCCAATGCTGCTGCTGATTCGGTCCCAAACCCTCCACCAGTCCCAACTGGTCCTGAACCCAGTCAAATCACGTTTCTCTGCTTCAGTCTGCGTCTTTTTCCTACATAGTTGGGAAGCTGTGAACTCATTGAAGGGTCCTGGGGGGTCATGTAAGGAAGGTCGGAAGGAAGCAGCGAGTCCACCGAGGAGATTAAAGGCTGAAGAGCTCAGTAGTGGTGATGGAAACATCATCAAAGAAATGATGGAAGTGTAGGTGGAGGGACAGGGAGCCTGAGGGGAGACAAGAGCCCCCGGTCCTTCTGGGGTGATCCAGCTCCTAGTCAGACCTACAATCAGAGGTAGGTAGAAGTGTAGCATGACCCACCATCACAGCCGTTAATCTGAACCCACCCCCCTCATCCATCATGAGGGTTACTGCTCCTCTAGGTTCTCCGTGGTGTGGTTCTGGAGAACCTGGGTGCAGGACTATTGTTTCAGGCTGTCCTCCACCTTATGGACAGGAATACTGTTTCCTCCCCAGTAGCTGGAGCAGATATATTCTGATTCTGTCAAAAACATCAGAGCTAAATGTAGCTAAATGTATATGAAATTCCAGGCTGAGTCAGCTCTCCGTTCATTTAAGAGCATTTTAATATGTACACTACGATGCGCATGTTGAGAACTTTTAAAGCAGTTAACAGAAGATGATGTCTCCCGTCTCCAGCCTGTCCTCCTGCTCCTCAACCTAATCAGGACCTTCTTCCTGTTCTCCTGGGCTCAAGAAACCATGACACTTCCTGTTTACAGGAAAGTGCCGCCTTTCTTCTATGTTCTTCACCCCATGAGGGGGTCAGTGGTTGCCTCGTTAGGGACTTTCCTGTTTTGAATAAAGCAGAATGGAACAGTGTTGCTTCGTCCTCCACCTTCTATCTGCTCCAGAAGAAAAAAGCTTTAATATTCAGGCCGTCTTCCTGTTATCAGCCCTGAGCTCTGAGCTCTGGCAGGTATCCCCTGTTATCGTTGTTGAGAAGGAAATTATGGCTATATCATGTGGTCCAGAAGCTGTGTCGACCCCCCCCCCCCCTTCTTTATTATACAGGCTGGAATCTCACACTACGACTCCAGCATATTAAAGCTGCTCCAGTTTCTCAAAGTCGAGTGGAGATGACCACGTCCACACGGGTTCTGCTGCAATAGGACCCACATAGGACCCACACAGATCCAGTATGGTACCAACATGGGATCAATTCAGGACCAGCACAGAACCCACACAGATCCAGTATGGGTACCAACATGGGATCAATTCAGGACCAGCACAGGGACCAACATAGATCCAACATGGGATGAGAACGTGGACCCACACAGATGCGGTATGGTATCAACATGGGACCAACTCAGGACCAACACAGGACCCACACAGATCCGGTATGGTATCAACATGGGACCAACTCAGGACCCACACAGATCAGTATGGTACCAACATTGGATCAATTCAGGACCAGCACAGAACCAACATGGATCCAACATGGGAGAGAACGTGGACCCACACAGATGCAGTATGGTATCAACATGGGACCCAAACTCAGGACCAACTCAGGACCAATACGGGACCAACATGGGAGAGAACGGGGACCAACTCAGGACCAACAACAGGTCCAACATAGGATAGAATGGGGACCAAACTCAGGACCAACACGGGTCCAACATGGGATAGAACGGGGACCAACTCAGGACCAACACGGGTCCAACATGGGAGAGAACGGGGACCAACTCAGGACTACTACTGTCATTCTTGTTTTACTTTTCATCAACAGACATTTCTGCTGCTGTTGAGGTGCAGCGGGTTCTGTTCAGGGTTTGGACTCTGGAGAAGAAGTAACGAGTTGCAGGAGGCGTCAGTCGGTCACAGATGCTCGCACAGGTCCAAGACAGACATTAATGTTCATGTTTCTGATCTGTGAGAGGAAATTAGCCATGTCAAGAGAGCCAGTGATGAACCGAAGCTAACGACGGGGAAACGGGGCGAACGTGGCCCTGGTTCCAGCGCTACGATGCTCTTCCATAATGTCAGTGCAGCTTGGAGGTCAGTTTCTGAACAGACATGGTCCACAGAGCTCGCAGTCCTCTCGTTAGCATCAGCAATAACAGCAGAGATGGAGTGGAGAAATAAAGACAACCAGAACCAACAACCGTTGATAAACCACCAGTACCCGTCACACCAACAGGTCTGTGGTCCACCTGTGGGTCTGCAGGGTTGTGTTGTTCAGATCTCTATGTGGCATTATTAGCCTGCGAGGTTCACAGCGGTGGAGGCTGCTTCTTGAGAGGGAGACTGTCTGCTGTTGTGGGACTGATTAATGGAGGACACTCACATCCAACCTCACCATGACAGGAGCGACCAGCGTGAAGATCTGGAGACAGCTGGGATTCTGAGCACGAGAAGTAATCTGTCTTTATGGCTTTATGGTCAACCTGGGTCACTTGTATAAATGCTGCAATGACCTTGGACCTGATACTGGACCTTCGTCTGGATTTAATTGATCTCAGCCAGGCCATAAATGTTGTCAGTGCTGAAGCCATCTGCTAAACTTGCAGTTCCAAATGAAGAACTGTGTTTCTTAAAAAGCATCAAATTTTATTCACCTCATTGTTCTACAATAATGGACGAGCCAACACTGGCAACTACGCTCAACATCTTTGTCCAACAAAATTCAGAAAGATAAAGCTGCCCCGTCAACCTTGGAGGTGTTCCAGCAGAAGGTTCTCCTGTTCCTTCTCTCTGCTGTTTAAAGTCATGCTGGTTGCAGATCAGCCACTTTTTACTTTGTTCTCGATGATTTGAAGACCACAGGTGAGCAATGTGAACCGGTGTGTGATGGTTTTGGGGAAAGGATTCTCATTTTTCTCTATAAGCCAAGAAGTTCAGAGGCCACGTTTTCTGCTGGCATATTTTATTGGGAGGATACATATCGATTCATTTGAGGGTGAGTTAAATGAGGATAATTACTATAAATAGTTGCTAAAGCTTCATGTTTGACCAACTCCGTCTCTCCAGATATGGAGTTTGTTTGAACTACCCAGGCTGAACTACATTAGTTTTATAAGCTTCACTGACATCTCTGGCCTGGACAAGTGAAGGAAAACCCATCAGGACGGAGATGAAGAGGACACACAGATGGACCCATTTCAGGGGTTGACTAACAGGTCTTACATAACGACTATAAGTGGTGAAAGAGTTGGTCACAAAGACAGTGGGAGTCCCCGCTGTCTCTTTCACAACCAGTGAGACCAACCAGAGAGCCCCAGAGGAGATAAACACATGCACACACTCCGAAGCTGAAGACACATAAAGGGAGGTTAAACCGGGAAATATCATAAATCAAGCTTGTCTCGCTGATAGGTGGATGTGAGAGGACAGAGGAACGGAGAATCAATCCTGCTTAAACGGTGACCCCGCCCCTCCACGGTGGCTCCACCCATCCCACAGTGGCCCCCACCCCTCCAACAGTGGCCAATAGAGATGAACATCCTGGATAAGTTCTTTGAACCAGATGCTTTGGTGCAATACTGACTACCAACTCAGGCTTTTCTCCAGATGTCAGCCACGCCCCTTTTTCCATCATACACTTCAGGTTTATCAGACAACGCTTCTCGTGTGCTTACATCAACACCAACGCCTGGTTCGGCTCAATCAGCATCTACCACAGAAAACGATCCAAACAAAACATAAAAGTCAGCAATAAAATCATTGGCAAGAACAGAAATCGCTCACCCACGTCTACAAGACTGGGGTCACCACAAGAGGTGACAGCCAACACATGCACCACACTCTAACTACCTCATTTACCCTCAGCATGCAGATACACATCAGTGCCAGTCTGGACAAACAGGGCTTCATCTAGCTTTCGTCCCCATCTCAGCTGGACTCCTTAGCAGCGACCTCCTGCTATAAACATTATTAAACTGTTCTGAACTCATTTGTCCATCCTTGTTTTGAGCACTTTATTTATTAATATTCTTGTTTATGTGTGGACATGACAGTTGTGTCTGTTACTATTATGGTGGCGGTGAGGTTGATCTGTATGTTCCTCACCTGCACTGATGCTCCTAACGAAAAATAAAGAAACTTTCTCTTGAGACAACCCATGAGAGGGTCGAGGCCCCCAGGACACCCATGAGAGGGTCGAGGCCCCCAGGACACCCATGAAAGGATCCAGGTTACCAGGACATCCATGAGAGGGTCCAGGACACCCATGAGAGGGTCCAGGACACCCATGAGAGCGTCCAGTTCACCAGGACACCTATGTATCATTGAATACAATCCACCTGGGTGAAATCAGCAACGGTTGCTATGGACACCTGGGGGGCCTCCTACAGTGTAAGCCAGACTTGCAGTAGACAAGTGTACTGGTGCTCTGTCAGCACACGGCTCTGCTCTCATATAAAGCAAAGCCACGCTGGACTGTCAGGAGAGCCTCCTTCATGATGGCTGCTGACCACCCATTACACTAATGGAGCGGCTGCAAACCTTAATGGCACTTCAGTTGAACAGCTGCACATCACAAACACTCCTCGCTTATTCATTATCCAGCATAATGTATGGAAGATTGCACACAGAAACACGGCCGTCCCGTTCCCCCTTTGTCAGCATCACATTTTCCTTGTCCTTCAGGATCTTGATGGGTGATGTTGGCTGTAGGCCACAGCCAGACTGGCCAAGTTCTCTGAACAGGCCTGATCTCTGGTCCCAATGGGGGCAGGAACCCCGAGAAGAACCTGCTAATGTCCTACAGATGCAGTCAGGATACACAACCAGACCCAAGTGTCAGATCCATCCGTTCATCCTCCCTTCCGTACGTCCGCCCGTCCGTCCGTCCGTCCATCCATCCATCCATCCATCCATCCATCCATCCATCCATCCATCCATCCATCCATCCATCCATCATCCATCCATCCATCCATCCATCCATCCATCAAGAGTTTTCAGGAGGTTTTCAGGAGTTTCAGAAGAATCTTCAGCAGTTGTCATTGTGACCTCCATTCATTATTCTGTTTAGCTCACAGGTGATTTTGCAGGACAGGAAGTAGGATATGATGTCACTTCCTTCCCTGCTCTGACCACATCGTCTCCATTTTAGAGTCGCCTCTATAGTGTGTGACAACCTCTGACAGGTCTTAACAGCATGACTACAGTTGTTTTAAAACAACGTCTGCCATGGAAACATAAATGCATGTTTGTGTCTAATGTCAGGCCTGTTATCTCATTGAGATTGAGTCTCTGACAGCTGCAAACATCCAGCATCCATCACGGCGCTGAATCGGCTCAAGCTCCCACTTTTCCATACGGATGGTGTATTTTCAGCAGCGCCACATGATCCATTATCCTCAGCAGAGCGATGCACAGGCGCGTTTCATGTGCTGAGGCCACAAATAAATGCTGCTCTGCTAATTGGATTACACCAGCGGAAAATGTAGGATGCCCTTAAAACGTGTTAGAGATGGTTCCTGTTTCCTGGGGGGTGAATCACTTTTTCTGACATCAATCAGTTTCATGAATTAATTGTTGTTCCCTGAAAAAATCAAGCCACATTCTAGCTGCGTCAGAAATCAATGCCAAGGAATTCTTGAAAGCCCGCCAGAGCAGGACTAGTTTACGTCTGATGACAAGTGTGAAAGCTGATCCCTCCACGCTGCCCCTGCAGAGAAATCAGCCGGGACCAAATCCTCCCATCACACAGCAGCGCCGCAGTGACAGACGGAAGGTGGTCTTTCATACTTCTTTTCAGCAGATACTGGAGAGGGGGCCCTTTTCTCCTCTGTCCCAGCCGCAGCCATGAGTGGATGAATATGAATTTTTTTCCCCTTTTTTTCATCTTTCTTTTAATCTTCAGCGTTCGCGCGACTGAATAGCGTCTGTGTCGAACGTGTCGCACCTGTCAGAAGCTGAGGGGTTGGGTGGACAGGTGGGTGTTCTCTCTGGGGCCTGTTCTAATGGGCACCACAACTTAAGGTGACGAGTCGTCTCATGCAAATTTGAGGGGGCACTTTTCTCATTCTCATTCCTTCACCCACTATAAAAACCATAAATTATCAGAAAGTGAAAGCAAACAGCCAAGTGTGGTGTAATACTCTTCATTTATTTATTCATTCTTCAAAAGAAGAACATTGAACACCACAGGAACATTGAATGCCAACAGGAACTGGTCTGAAAGTAGGCTGTGAGACTGGAAACCAACAGGAAGGACTTTGTGACAGCTGGAGAGCACTTTTTGGTCCCCATATGAACCTGTGCAATATTCATGCTGGCCCAGTCGGTAAAGTGCACATTAAATATACAGCCGTCAACATTTCTAGGCAGGGCAACCACGAGTCGTGATCGCTCTAGTTCTACTTCGTCAGCATCTACTAGCGCCCCCCTGGATTCAGTCAGGAGGTGCTGTCAGTAAAGTCACTGGACATATATGTCAATCCACTATCACTTACCTGTAACAAGCCCCTCCCTCCAGGCTGTGGGAACCTCCCTATAAACAAGCCCCTCCCTCCAGGCTGTGGGAACCTCCCTATAAACAAGCCCCTCCCCCAGGCTGTGGGCACCCTCCCTATAACAAGCCCCTCCCTCCAGGGCTGTGGGCACCTCCCTGTAAACAAGCCCCTCCCTCCAGGCTGTGGGAACCTCCCTATAAACAGCCCCTCCCTCCAGGCGGTGGGCACCTCCCTATAAACAAGCCTCTCCTCCAGGCTGTGGGCAACCTCCCTATAAACAAGCTCCTCCCTCCAGGCTGTGGGCACCTCCCTATAAACAGCTCCTCCCTCCAGCCTGTGGGAATCCCTCCCTATAAACAAGCTCCTCCCTCCCGCAGGCTGTGGGCACCTCCTATAAAACAAGCCCCCTCCCTCCAGGCTTGTGGGCACCTCCCTATAAACAAGCCCCTCCCTCCAGGCTGTGGGCCCTCCCTATAAACAAGCCCCTCCCTCCAGGCTGTGGGCACCTCCCTATAAACAAGCCCCTCCCTCCAGGCTGTGTGGCACCCTCCCTAAACAAGCCCCTCCCTCCAGCCTGTGGGAACCTCCCTATAAACAAGCCCCTCGGGGGCCTCCAGGCTGTGGACACCTCCCTATAGAACAAGCCCCTCCCTCCAGCTGTGGGAAACCTTCATGTCTTCTATTGATGTTGGCTCTCTGTAGAACTAAGGTGAAAAATGAATAAATTGGGGAGAACTCTCACCAATCACATCCATCTATCCTCTACAAGCTTTTATCAAGTCCGAACATTAACTGTTAAAGCTATTCAGCGGGGCTCATCATCAGGGACCTGAAACAATCATACTTCTTAATAACTTTTGGAATGTAACAATAGAAAAAGAGCTGCCTCCGTGTCCTTGAAGATCAAGTCAGATTCCCCCAGATTAAAGGTCTTAATCCTGGTCCAAAACCAAACTCAAGGATGAGAACGAGTAAACTCCACATTTTCCACAGCTCATACACTGAATATTCATGCTGTTGTGATGCTGCTCAGGCTAAGATGAGGAACATTTATGGAACAAAGACCCTCATAAACCCAGTAAAATCTAATTTTAGTGGTCCTGGAGGAGGACACGCTGTCTTCCCAGTTGATAAGCTGATTTTCTAGACTGTAAACAGACGCAGCAGCAACAAAAGCCTCCTTTTCGATCACATTCCTGGAAGAAACGACATTGTGGCACCAACAGGAAGAAGCACAGTGTTGGGCCTCCAGGGCCAGCAGGACCTTCCCTGCTGGCCTCAGCAAACAACCCAGAAAAGTAATTTGGATTTTCTGTTGGAAAATATGCAACTATGCATCTTCTCCATAGTCTGTTCTCTTCATGTCAGATAATATCCACTTATTGTTGTTCCAGGGTTGATATTATGGAGAAGTTTTATCCAATTCATATTTCAGACCGTCAGCATTCACCTCTGTGTCCATAGGACATGACCTATTGAGGCAGGTGAATCACACAGAAGATTAAAGTGTCCAACAGAGCCACCGAAGTAGAGATCCCTGTTGGTGAGCTCAGGCATTCGATTTTATTTACTACACCTTTGTCGCATAAATTTCTTAAAAGTGGACTTCAGCAACAGCTTGTAACAACCGCTCTCCGAATTTCTCTGATTACTTTGATGTTTGTTGGGTTCCGTTCTGGTCTCGTTGGTGTCTTCCCCAGTGACAGTGGCCAGTGGGCCAGTTTGTTCCTGGGTGCTTTCACTGATCTTTGTTCCTCCCCTCAGCTTAATGAGGTGAAATGTTCCATTAATCAAGTGTTTGGTCGAACTGGTGGATATTAAGGTGGTGGTCTGTGTCAGTGTCATGTTGATCGCGACTGATTGGGCCTGCCTGGTACTGATAGATGTGGCAATGATGAGGGAAACTTTCATCTGCCTGTTGTGGACAGCATGGACTTGTTAAACTGGGAAAGAATTAATGGTGAGCCAGGATAATTATACTGGTTATACTGGGACAGTATGGTTTCTGTGTGGTTGTAGCTATAAAAGCTTAAGTGATGATGAGCACGGGCTTGTGTGGTCTGCAGTAATTTGAGAGTGAGCATCTCCAGCTCACAGCAGGAGGTCTGCTTCACAGAAACATCAGTCGTCACGACGTCATTGTGTTGCAGCTGCTGCAGCCAGAGCGAACAGAGATAATTACAGCGGTCAGATCTGGGAGACGGCGGGCCTGAAACTGTGATGTGCTGCCAGCTGATGGAATCAGCAGGAACCCGCAGGACAGGAGGTCTCTGGTATTCCACAGACATCAGATCCAAATACTGTGAGATGATGAGGTGAAACAGCAAAAATTCCAGGCTGGAATGTTTGGAGCCAGATAAGTTCACACCACTGGTAGACCTCCACTTTTGGCCCACCAACATCCAGGTTCAACTGGAATCATCTAAGATCTTCTCCCACCCTGGTCAGAAGCCATTTCTGTTCACTACTGAATATAGGGTTTGACATTTTAACCGATCTCTTTCTCAACCTCAGCATCCGTGACAGTGACACCACTGAGACCGGTGTCTCCTCCTAAGAGGTCAGGCGTACCAGCATCTGCACAAGGACATGACGGCAAAGGACGAAGACAGAGAGAGGACGTAGCAGGCATTCCCATACCTGCAGAAGGAAGTTCGTGTTCCAGCTCTGCTGGTCAGAGAACGCCAGCAACCACTGCATGTTCATAAAGTTGTCAGCTTCATCTTCTCCCACTTCTGGTTCCTCCAGCCTGTCCAGCAGCCCCAAGTTATCCTTGATTTTTTATTGTCCTAACACATTAATAGGTATAAAAATATGGCACTGCTGTGGTATTTAAAACAACGAGAAGGTCTCATCCACAAATGCTCCCTCATGCAGTCATTGTCTTATAACCAGGAGTTCTTCATTAGGGTCACCTGTTCCCCAGGCTTCAGGCTTTCATGCAACTGTGTTAAGGTACCTGCACCACTGCACTGTGCCAGGATCTAGGGAAGACCAGGTAGTGTTAAGGGTCAGGGTTAACAGGTTTCTGCCCTTGTCTTCCCATTTTATTTTTAAGTCTGGTGTCATCCTTGTCTTGCTGTCAAGGTTCCTGCTCTAATGTGTTCCACCTGTGTTTCGTTGTCTCCCTCCACCCAATTGTAGTAAAAAAAAAAACGACGACTGTGTCAGTCAAAAAAAAGAGATAACAGTGTTCCCCATCTCATCAGTGGATCATGTATTTCTAAACTTCTGCTAAATTCCATCATATTCTTTCCAAATCCAATTTATCTCCAATGGGGAAGGGGGGAAGGGGTCATTTGAATTAAATAATTATAATTTAAAAAGCGATGAAGTTGATTTTTTCTTCCTTATCATAATGAAACACCCCCTCTCTCCTCTCAATACTGTCCGGCACTCAATTTGTGTTAGACATTTAATGACGGAATCGTTATTTAATCCAATTTAATGAGATTCCAGTGGATGGCTCTGGCTAAAAGCATTTAATCCAGTTTATGTCTCCATCTCTGCTCCGTCACAAAGTAGAGAAACAGAGTTACTTAAGGAAACACATCTGTGAAGCAACAGACACACACACACACACACACACACACACACACACACACACACACACACACACACACACACAAATGTTTGTTAAAGACATTTTAATGTTAGAATCCTCTGAAACATCAGAGCTTCCAGTCAGACCATAATACACAATTTCATGGAAACCAGTGTGAGTTTAGATAAACAAACAAATCTGGACTCCACCCTGAACCACCACCCTAGGGGCATATTAACCTGCCCTGGGGCTGCTCTGCCCTCCAGCCAGGTCTGGGACGACATGTCCACTTGTCAGTAGCCCCCCTGCAGGAAGAATCAGCAGGGTGTTGATTGGGTTATTGGGTGGCCGGCCAAGGCAAGAGCTTTGGTTCTGATCCCCGGCTGACCAACCTGACTTGTGAAAGAGGTCAGGCTGGTTTTCCCTGTGCCTTTAGGAACGGGTTCTGGCAGTTGTTTGTCCTCCAAACAGCAGTGCAGAGTATCCACCATTTTCAGTCCCTGAGAAGGGTACAAAGGGGCTCCTCTTCTGGGGAGTCCAGTCATTCTACGGATCATTCAACTTTAAGTGTTCCTGTGTGCATCCTGACCTGGACTGTGGTGATTTGGAGGAATCTGATCTGATCCTGACAAGTGTTGAGTTGTCTCTGCAAACCTCAGGCTGTCAAAAACTAACACAATGTTCCAAAATAAGGATCTCTGTGGTTTAGGACATCCTGGACCTCAGAGCAATGATCAGTCTTACAATCGTATTATCTGTGACTGTTGTTTCTGGACACGCAAGTAAAGAGGGAGTAGAACCGTCTACAACTGGATGTTGTAGAATTCTCTTGGCTGACACACCTCTGCATCAGTGGACTAGCTCTTCCCCCTGGCCATGGTGTTGGAAGGGACATAGGACTTCAGATCCAGAAAAAGAAAAGAAATTAAGGGGGCAATGGGTTGATGTCCATCCATCCATCCATCCTCTACCGCTTACTACCGGGGTCGGGTCGAGGGGCAGCAGCCTAAGAAGAGAAGCCCAGACTTCCTCTCCCCAACTACTTCTTCCAGCTCATCCGGAGGGATCCCCAGGCGTTCCCAGGCCGGTCGAGAGACATAGTCTCTCCAACGTGTCCTGGGTCTTCCCGGGGGTCTCCTACCGGAGGGACATGCCCTGAACACATCACCAGGGAGGCGTCCAGGGGGCATCCTAACTAGATGCCCAAGCCACCTCATCTGGCTCCTCTCAACGCGGAGGAGCAGCGACTCTACTCCGAGCTCCTCCCGGATGGCAGAGCTTCTCACGCTGTCTCTAAGGGAGAGCCCAGCCACCCTACGGAGGAAGCTCATTTCAGCCGCTTGTACCCGTGATCTTGTTCTTTCGGTCATTACCCAAAGCTCATGACCATAGGTGAGGGTAGGAACGAAGATTGACCGGTAAATCTTCACCACTACGGACCGGTGCAGAGTCCGCATTACTGCGGACGCCGCACCGATCCGCCTGTCGATCTCCTGCTCCATTCTTCCCTCACTCATGAACAAGACCCCGAGGTACTTGAACTCCTCCACTTGGGGCAGGATCTCCTCCTTGACCCGGAGAAGGCACTCCACCTTTTTCCGGTTGAGAACCATGGCCTCGGATTTGGAGGTGCTGATTTTCATCCCAGCCGCTTCACATGCGGCGGCGAACCGATCCAGTGATAGTTGGAGGTCACGGGCCGATGACGCCAACAGGACCACATCATCTGCAAAAAGCAGAGACCCGATGGGTTGATGTTTTAATGATAACAAGATGAAGAATACATGCAGCTAAAATGAGTTCCCTTTGTGGAGTTGTTGGGCTCATTCTTAGAGAGGGGGAGGAGCCCTGACATCTGAGAGAAGCTCCAAGCAGAGACGATACTCCTGGGTGAGAGGAACCGGTTGAGGCGTCAATCCAGAAAAAAACCCTGGGGAAGACCTAGGACACTGTAGAAGTGGATTAAGAGAGGAGCATCTGGGCTTTCCTGCTGCAGCTGCTAATCTACAAAGGTCCACAAAGTTCAATAATCAGAATTACCTCCATAAGGTGGTCAGTGGTCACCACACTGATGCAGGCTCTCAGCAGGGTCTCCACCATTACCCAATTGTGGTTAGCACTGTTGCGTCATAGCAAAAAGGTTGCAGGTGAGATTCCTGGTTCCAGGGCTTTTTATGAACAGTTTTAAATTTCTCTTTTCTTGTTTCCCCCAGAGCTGAAAAACATGAGAAATCACTTTTTTTTAAGGATCTCGTGTCCAGAGGTCTATCTGACTTTTGACTGATGGAGTAGAAATGAAAACTAATTTAAATGTTTACCTTCTGCGTGATGGAAGGTGCTCAGTTTAGTGGTAAAGATCAAAGACTGAGGCAGGGCCCTGGTGGATGGGAGACAGATGCCATGGCAACAGCAGAAAGTTTGAGAAGTTGTGAGCAGGAAGCAGCAGCAGTGCTCGCGTTGAGTCGTTGAACTGGAACAGATATTCTTTTAATTGGAGGCAAATCTGACAGCTCTGGGGGAGAAAAGAGGTAGGGCAGAGAGAGAGGAAGCAGCAGAATCAGCAGACACCTAGACCCAGGAATGCATTAGCACTAAACTCTAACATCCGCAGAAGGAACTCCAAACATCTTGTCCTCGTTATGTATTTATTTTCCATTTCTGTCCATTTTGTTGATCTTCATCGGAAAATGAAGCAAGAGGTTCAACGGTGGATTTACTCTCTTTTCCACTAATAACATTTGTAATTAAGCCATTTTGCAAATGAATGTTTTAATCAACAAGATGGAAGCGTGACTTTACAGACACAAAGGGAATGCTAATGAGGGTGGTGGTGCAGGGGGCAGGGGAGGAAAGGAGAGCAGAGGTGGTTTCTCAGGACCACAGCCTCCTCCACTATCTAAAAAAGCACAGTGGGGAGAAAATAGTAAATGTGAAAGAGGCTGAAAGAAAAGGCTCCTGTTGGAAATGATATCAGTGCAGCAGGAGAATCTGTCATCCGCTTAATGACTCTCAATTGTGCCCTATTAAAAAAGTGGTTGGTGTGTGCTGTAACCATGGAGGATCTATTTCTGACATGTCTTGAGTCCCTATTTTACACCAGGTACAGCCCAGCATGTTGCTATGTGGTAACGAACGGTGGCGTCCCATAAGACTTTGTATGAACCTAGCAGTACCGCTAGCCTCACGCAACATGACATGCCTTTCAGAAATCTTCACGTCTGTCCACAGGCTCAGGTGGACTGAGGTCTGGGCTTTGTCTCGCTCAGTCCAACACTTTAAAATTTGTCCCCTCAAACCCTTAAAAGCAGGGCCTGAGCAGTACGCTGGTGGTAACCATCCTGCTGGAAGGTGAACCTCTGTCCCAGTCCCAGTCCTAATCACCCTACTTAGCGCCATCCATCGTTCCCTCCATTCTGACTGGTTTCACAGTCCCTGCTGCTGAAAGACGTCCCCACAGTTTCAGGCTCCTCCACCATGTTATGCTGAGGGGGTGATGAGTTTTAGTATCTTTAGAACCTCCCTCCATACGTTGAGGAGTCTCTTAGTGTCCTTACATCCTCAGTCATTTCCTTGTTAAGTCCAGCTCTGTGGGGTGTACGGCCGGTCCTGGTCCTATGGACCCATACTCCAGTTGCTGCTGTGGAACTCTGCAGGGTCGATTTGGTCTCTGCTGCCTCTCTGATTAATGCTCTCCTTCTCTGGTACCTGAGTTCTGGAGGATTACTATCTTTTGATGTGGTACCAGTTTTTTTTCCAGTTGATGATTTGATGTTGCCCCAGTTGTTGGGTTTCCAATCGAAACCAACTTGTCTTTCTCACCAACATGGTCCTGACTTGTGTGCACAGCTCCTTGAGCCTCAGTGTGCTTGTTTACTGGTGTTGGCTACACCAGAACTTCACAGCAGAAGCTTTACAGCAGAGGGCCTGAATATGTGCACACTCTGATATTTAGTTTTCAGTCAATCTCCTTTCAGGTTCACAGCCCAGGCTTAAGCCCAGTCCCAGACTAAAGGCCTGTGTGAGCACCAACCTGATCCTACTGGATCTTCTGCCTGCCTGCCTGCCCGCTGCCCGTCTGTCTGTCGGTCTGTCTGTCTGTCTGCCTGCCCCTCCCGCCCCGCCCGTCTGTCCCGTCCCGTCCGTCCGTCCGTCCGTCTGTCTGTCTATGTCCTGTGGCTGACTTCAGGATGCCTTTAACAAACACAAAATTAAATGAGTGACACGTCCCTGGATGGAGGACCCCTGTGTGTGTTGGTGTGTGTGTGTGTGTGTGTGTGTGTGTGTGTGTGCGTGCGTGCGTGCGCATGAGCATGCCTGTATCTGTTGAGATTGTGTGTGCAGGGGACATGTTGCTTGTCTGGCAGAGTCCTGATTTTGCGCCCTCCTTTTGTTTGTAGACTGAACAAAACCAGAGACACCTGTTAAAATGCACCAGAGTAGCTCGACAAAGCCTCCACGCTCCTCCACGTGTCCGTTGCCATGATGCGCATCCGTAAATGGGTCGATATTCTACAGAAGCAGAAAGAAGAGGCCAGGCCTGTTAGCAACTGTGAACACAAGAACATTCCTGTTCCCCAGATCTTTTTTCCAGGTGAGATTTGCTTCCAGTTTTTTATATACATTGTAAACTTACTGCCTTGATGCTTGTCTGTTATACAGCAGTGTCAATCTGCCCATCCCCACCGTGTGAAGAGGACCCCCTGATACTCACTTGGGGCAGTAACTCTCCCCTCCCCCACCTGAAGTGGGTAATCCACCCTTTTCCTTCTGAAGAACCACCAGGTGCTGGTCTGCATCCCTGCCTCGTCACAATCAGCTGCTCTAAAAGTGTCCATAAAAATAATGAACAGAAAGGGAAACACAGGCCCCCCAGAAGAGTCAACCCCCCAGAACAAGTTGGACTTACTGCAGCCAATGAGAAGCAAGCTCACATTCCTGCAATACAGGGACTGCATGGTCCATAGTAAGGATCCATCCACCCCCCATAGCCAGAGGGACCTCCTCATGGTACCTGCGGGTGCACAGTCCTAAGTCTTTTTCCAGACCTAGCAAAACACATACCACCCCTGGAATCAGCTCAAAGCTCTGCTGGAGATGGCAGGTGAAGACCAACCCTGCTGGGGTTCAGATCAGACCGACTGTTCCTCCCAATCGCCCCCATCAGGGCCAGAGCCGTTACTGCTCATCGGTGTGCTGATTTCCCCCAGTATGTGATTCACCAGACGGGGCACCCTCTAATAACGGGGCACCCTACCTGGGACAATTCGACAGAACAACTTTGAAGAACATGAGGGCCACTCAAATTCCTCCACCATGATATGGTGGTGCACCGTAGGAAGGGGGTGTGTGTGTGTTTGTGTGAGAGAGAGACACACACTAGACAGAGAGGGAGAGACAGACAGACAGACGGAGAGAGACAGATGTCTGTATGAGAGATTTAAAAAAAGGAATTTTGGAGTGTGTTGACAGAAAGGTCAGCCTCCATCGGCAATTTTGGCTCTTGAGAGGAAACAGGCAAAGGTTTGTTGATCATAGCATATCAGATTGTCCCAAAAGTCGGCTGTGAGTCTGGAAGATTACTGCCATTTCCATTACCCCAGATGATTAATTAAACCTCATGTATGGCGCAATCAAACTGAGCTTAATCAATATGAGCTGGGCGGCTGCAGCGAGCTCATCTTTCATATTCTGACTAGCAAATATCACAACACAACGTGCTGCTGTGTTTGCAGCGCGCCGCTGCCGCAGGTGAACACACAGCTCCTGCTGCTTCTCTCAGGGAGCCACACCAAGCTGTGCCTCCCGGCTGAGACATGTTTGACATTAGATCCAGTAGGTTCCACGGGTGCCTCACGTCAGTGATGCGCTTCTTTAGGTGAAAAATGCGAAGAAAGCAACAAACATCACGGACAACAGTCACACGTCCGCTGTCCAGGCTGGATCTGAGTGGGTTTCATTGCTGGAACTGGCGTCAGGAGCTGTGACCCATATTTGGATCCCGTTGTTGAGTGTGTGACATCAGTCTTTGGTCCAGAACTCCTCCGACATGGTACGTCTCCCTCTCAACCAGCCCTCAAGTCTCTGCTGCTCCGAACCATTCCCTTCTGGGGTTTTTTTCAGTCTTGATTCAGACAAGTAAAGCTCCAAATGCCCAAATCTAAGCTGGAGCCTTTGTCGGGAAACACGGAGGCCCGGAAGGTGTTTCGTCTGGGTCGAAGGAGACGAGCGTGTTTCCGTTGCTATTGCTGCAGGGCTGCTGGCGTGGGAAGATTCCACAAACTTCTACTTTATTCACAGTCGGGTCTACTCACATTTGAGCTGTGGTAGACGACCCGCTGGCCAGCGACGCAGACTCACCCCACTGGTGGTGTCAGAGTGTTATAAATAACAGCAGCTAATGAGAGCAGGCAAATGAGCTCACCTTCTCCCTGGAATAACAGCCTCCTGCTTGTGCAGCGTCATCCATCAGAGCGCGCCGGGCTCTTGTCAATAAAAGTGCTCATACATTTTTCAACATTCAAACAGCTCCCAGGATGGATGCTGCCTTCCTGTCTGTCTGCCAGCCCAACCACAACAAAAGAAGGATTCACACACATTACAGACGACCATCGCAGCTTCCGTTGGCTGGCTTTCGGCTCGCCGCGCAACTGCAGACCCCTCCCCCGCGCTGCTGCTGACACTTCCCCTGAGGATCCGACCACATCCCCGCACCAACATTCATTAGCGAGTTGACTGTGATACTGACACATTTGTTAAACTGTCGCCATTTTCAGACAAGTGTCAAGAGGAAACACAGCTCAGTGTATAAAGAGGTGCTGCGGGAATAGAACTCCACTCCAGGAAGATTAGGTATGAATAGCTTTTCTATCAGAATATTTTAATGCAAATGTGTCTCTACAGTGACGCCCTCGTCTGCCGGGTGTAATAATGATATGTGAAATTGGATGGGTGTCACACAGAAAGGAGTTGGCTTTTCATAAGCAAACACAGCTTTTCCTTTGGTGAAAGATTCCCCCACTGCCAGAGTCATGTCAGAGTCCATCAGAGGACGTCCCTGCAGGGACTCCTGTAGCTGCAACCACAGCAGGTCCACTTGGCCCAGTGTCCTCCACTAGGTCCAGCTGTCCTTCAGACTAACTGTCCCATGGATCTCCACCCGAGGAACTAGATATGTGACCATCAGAAGGTGCTGACATCCACGTGGGAATCATGCTGAGGACCTGAACACATCAGTCAGCAGAAGGTCCTCCACCAGATGAGATGATGAAATTCAAGCAAATAAGAGTTTAGCTAAAGGACAGAAGATGAAAAAAAAAATGTGACAAGGGTGTTAAAAGGGCTATTTTAACAGCAACAGTGTTGTGGGACATTTATGGAACTGTGTAAGAAGAGAGACTAAAAGGATGATTTTTCATCAGCCTGCCGAGTGTCTCCTTCCTCCTACACGTGTTGGCTTTTAAACGCTCTCATCCAGCGCCGACACTCCTCTGCTCTCTGCTGCTCCGCTCACACATTCAGGCTGAGAGAACTAGCCAGCTACAACAGGAACATGCAGGCTCTGACTCCGGCACACTTCAACCCTTTTACCGGGTCAGCGATCGGAAAACTTGCTGATGAGTTCAAGAATGGGAAGTTTGAGGAGATAAAAAGAAGAAAAAAGAAGGACGGGTGAGTAAAAGAGGAGCAGCGAACAAACACATTTTGGTACACGTGCATTTTGGCAGGCTAGTCGGAGCACCTCCACATATTTATTCATGCTGCAGGAGTGAAGGCTTCAGCCAGAACTGGCACCCAGGCCCAGGCTGTGGGAATCATTGTGGATGCTGAAACCAGGAGAGCTCATCAGGATTAAACTGGGATATCCTTCTTATCCTGGTTCAGACCAGTGAAGCTTTGCTTCTCTGGTGCCTCCTCCCTCAGTTCGTCCGGTCCAAAACAAATGTGGTTCTCACATCTTTAAACGGCTTCTCGAAATATTCTCCCTCTTTTGTTGCTCCTCCAACGTCACCTGTGTTTGTGACAGGATGACAGAGAACACGTTCCAGATCGAGACCAGGGCCAAGACACGCACCCTGACCCTGACCCTAAGCCAGACCCTGACCCTGACATGTGACCAATATGACTGCGACATCTGCTCTGAATGTTTTTACTCTTAAAAAATAGATGTAATTACTGTTGGGGCCAAAAATGAGTCAGGTGGGACAAATGAGGTCAGGATGATGGAACCCAAGTCCTCCACTTTCTCCTGGCTTCAGTTCAAGTTGGTTGACCTGACGTTGGTGTGGAAATTGTTTCAAGGACATTGATGACCCAGCCAGAAACCCGATTGTGGTTCTGAAACTGTGTTTTTCATGCGTCCTCATCCATGTCCATGTTCAGGGGACAATCAGGGAGTCCATTATGACAAAAATTGAACTTTGTCTCTTTTGAAGTTCTAAAGATGAAAATGAAGAAAAACAGCAGGGAAACATGAATATTTCCTGAGATGTTGCATGGATGGATGGATTGGATGGATGGATGGATGGATGGATGGATCTTGACCTAAAGGAACGTTGCAGCAGAGGTGTCGCCCCCCCAATGAGGACTTGGAGACGTTTCTGAGCAGAATTCCAATGAAAACCTTTGTAGGAACAAGAAAGGCCCCATGTGGCTGGAAGGTCTCCTGCTCTCGACTCTCAGGCCAAGTGGACCAGTTCTACCCAAGTGTGAGTGTCTGAAAGAGAAGAAGAAAGGCTGACTGATGGAACGTGTTCCAGGGAGTGAAAGCCTCCACTGGGTGTGTTGCGAGTGTTGTCAGACGGCGGCGAGCAGATGGCAGAGATGCAACATTGGACAACCTCCAAACGCCACTTCTGTTCTGCAGGATATTGCTCAGTGAAAGCTAACCTTGAAGCTGCCAAAGATTTCTCCTCATACTCACAAACCCCCGAGAAAGTAGCTGCCAGCTTTGTTGTGGTGCTTTTTGTGTCAAAGTCCTTCACCTTTGGTGGTCCGCCTGATTGGCCTCCATCATCTCACCACAGGCCATCAGAAGACCTGACGAGCACAAAATTCTCCTCACGATGAAAAAATAGCCGATTCTGCTCCCAGACACACAGATTTTCTTCATGCCACATGTCCAAAATTGTTCTCATCTTTCAGCCAGTTTTCGAGTCCGACAGCTGCTCCGAACATGGCTCAAAAGTTTGCGTTTTCAGAGGAAATAAAAAGTCTGTTTTTGGGAGACTTCATGAAAACGAGTCTTTGGAGCGAACTGATGAAGGAATTCATGGGTTCCACACGGACACAGAGGAGATGCTGACCTCAGAGTCAGAGCTGCAGGTCCTGACTGGCTGAGACTGATCCCGCTCTTTTCTTCTGCCTCAGCCCAGATCAGACACCAGCCAGGCAGGCAGGCGCTAATGATTAGCATAATCAGCCGGTCCCCAGAGAGCTCCACCACCTCCAGTGGGAGTTTATGATGCAGAAGGACTTGGCTGATGAAGAGGAGCTTTGCTAACCCATAATTGGCAGTAAATATGGTGCCCAGTGTAATCTTTGGGGGCGCCGATATGGCAGCACGTGTGCAGATTATGAAATGGGAATTTCTGCGTGGGCAGAAGGAATGGAGGAGGAGTTACCTTCAGAAAGGCTGCAGGAGCTGGTTTCATATCAATGCTGAAGGCATTTCAAAGTGTTTCCCACCAACAGTTTCAGATATGGTCCAGAGACAAGAGGACTCCCTGTTACACAGGTGAGAACCACAGCAGCAGATCCCTCAGGTCCTCCATACCTGTGCTCTTCAGACGTTCTCAGAGCTTCACACAGAGAACAGGGAATCAGCTCACTCCTACTGGTGTCCAGTCTCACTCCTACTGGTGTCCAGTCTCATGACTGGTGTCCAGTCTCACTCCTACTGGTATCCAGTCTCACTCCTACTGGTGTCCAGTCTCATGACTGGTGTCCAGTCTCACTCCTACTGGTATCCAGTCTCATGACTGGTGTCCAGTCTCACTTCTATGGGTGTCCAGTCTCATGACTGGTGTCCAGTCTCACTCCTACTGGTGTCCAGTCTCATGACTGGTGTCCAGTCTCACTCCTACTGGTATCCAGTCTCATGACTGGTGTCCAGTCTCACTTCTACGGGTGTCCAGTCTCATGACTGGTGTCCAGTCTCACTCCTACTGGTGTCTAGTCTCACTTCTGCTGGTGTCCAATCTTGCTTCTGGTGTCCAGTCTCACTCCTACTGGTGTCCAGTCTCACTCCTACTGGTGTCCAGTCTCACTCCTACTGGTATCCAGTCAGTGGGAAACTGTCACACAGGAAACAAAGACTAGAAACGAGTGTAAGAAGAAAGCTGAAGAGGAAGAAGAGTCCTGGTGGAAACGGCAGCAGAACGATGAGACACTTGAGAAACGTGTTAGATGTCATCTTGTTCCGACGTCATTAGCGTTAATGTGGAGATAATGTCTGTGAAAGATCCTGTTTGGCTCTTCTGACAGCTTCACAGGCACGTTTGATGTGGCAGAATTCCAGCCCGGAGGAACTATTCTTCACACAAACCAACAAAGTCGGTGTTTTTTCCAAATGTCTGCTGGGAAATGTATTTTTACAACCATCTTTGAAAACAGAGCTTCTCCGTCGTGCGCCCTCTACGCCTGAAATCCTTGGGGAGGGAGGTCACGATCCAGCCCACTTCTGCAGGGAATCGTCACGGCAACGGCTCCGCTGTGTGCCATCTCTGTACGGAAAATTAAATATAGCTGCAACGAAAACAAACAAAACCTCAAAGAGCCTCTCTGCAGACCGCCAGGCCTTCTGGGAAGAGAACCTCCTCCTTCCTCCGAGCGGCGAGCTGCTCGTCACCCGCCTGTCGGTGGCGTCTGAGAGGCGGCCTTGCACCTCCTGTAGCCCCGGAATAACTCGTCCTGACGGCACCCATGGAAGCTCACGGCTGCTGCTTGTGTCACACAGTCGTCACACGACCTTTGACCTCAGCCGGCATCGCTGAGTCATCGGAGCTGCGGTCGAGTTTCATCACACTGCCACGCGTGCGTTCGTTCGTTCGTTCGTTCGTTCGTTCGTTCGTTCGTTCGTTCGTTCGTTCGTTCGTTCGTCGTTCGTTCGTTCGTTCGTT